>NC_056699.1:3641491-3783991 GCF_018831695.1 Puntigrus tetrazona
CTTTCTAACACATTTTTGAAATGTTAATTGTTTTCATTTTTCTTTGGAGGGTTACAAGCTGTTAGCACATAAATAATACCCCTAAAGATGTAAAGACCAAAGAGATATTCTTGTTCTGGAGTTGTTTTGCTGTTTTTCGTTGTGAAAGTAAAGCTTTCAAAAGCTTTGTTTGTGCTTCCAAAAGAGGGCACAACTAGAGTGGTTAAGTTGTATTTACAACACTGTTCCAGAACAGTTTAACACAAATATTACAGTGTGTTTAGAACTCACGAAAGGACTGATTCCTGAACCTGACGGAGCAGTGTACGCTGGCTGTACACAGAGACTATAAAGTGAACCAATTCCAACTCAGCCTGGTGCTTCTGACCTAACCTTTAAGTAAGTTACATTTTCTTATTAAAGAAACCTGCTACTCACTATTCTGCTGCAAAATTTGAGCAACGTAGAGTAGTGCTTGTTGTTTGTCATTTCTCCCATCACGGATGAAGACATGGTGTTATGTTTACGAGGCGCGATGTAACGTGACGCATAAAAAGACAGTACTAAGTCATTATAATCTGTAATTATGTCCCCACTGAATGCAACAAATGCCTCACTTGTAATGGATTTTATTTTTTTGTGTCATAGTGCCTGGACACGGCATCACTTTATGGTAAGGATACTTGTGGTATTAGACCAATCACAACCCAATGGATAGCTAGCCAATCACACCTCGCTTTTTAGACAATGAGCTTTGTAAAAATCCACACATTTCAGAAAGGCAGGGCTTAGAGGAAAAAAAAAAGTACAGTGTGTAGAAAATAATATGTTTTTTAAACCTTTAAAAAAAAAGGCTCATTCTCCAACTCCCCTCTAGAGTTAAAAAGTTGCAGTTTTCTAGGCTGATATAACTAGGAACTATACTCTTATTCCAGTGTAATAATCAATGAACTTTGATTACTATTATACTGGAATGAGAGTACGGTTCCTAATCCTATCATTCTTGAAAACCAAAACTTTCCATTTTCAGTCGGGCTTAGTACAAGATAACCGCAGAAGAGTCAAGTTTTTAAATCAAAACGAGATGCTTCTGGTCTAATCAGAGTCAATTTTCTATGCTAAGCTATGCTAAAATCGCTATCGACCAGATCCGGAGATCGGCTGAATGGATTCAAAAACAGTAAAACTTAAAAAAATTAGCCTATTTTCAAAAAAGTGAAGTGTTCCTTTAAACCGCCAATCTAGCAACATCGTATGTCCTCTTTATACAATTTAACAATACTTTAACAATTCATGTTATTGCTTGTCATGAACATCTTCAAAAGTCCTTCAGCCTAGGAGTGATTGCTGCAAATACTGAAATGAATGTTTCTTTAAACGTAATCATACTGTTCAAAACTCACCTCATCATGCTGCGGATCACCTGAACTAGAGCACAGCTGTTCTGCAAAGTGGAACGGGAAGTTTTACTCTTTATTTGTAAAAAAAAAAAAAAAAAAAGTTTCCTACTTAAATCCACTTGTTAAAGGGGGAACATGAGCTTTTGACCCTGCAGTGAGCTGTCAGCGACTCAGTGATATAAGCAGCCTTGCCTATAGCAGAAAATTGGGCTCCACCAGCCTGGCAAAGACTTACCGTTGACGCAGGCTCCCAATCTCGTACATCTAGTTTAACCAAGCTCAACAGGGCATATTTTAATGCCTGAGTCGCTGCGAAAAATTCCATGTAGCTATAAACCTTGTTCTGCTGAAGCATCCACTATTCATAGGACAGAATTTTCTTTATCTCAGCTCTGCACTGGCTTGCATGACAAACACCATTCGCCTCCAGTACAGATGACACGGGGCGTCTGGGTGGTGATAAGTCCCTCTATAACCAATGATCAATTATGTGGAACTAATCAGGAACCACACGAGCACTCTCCATATGGTGCGCTTTCCCACATTACATTCTCAGATTGAATCTCGGTCTTGAGACACGAGGATTTCGAGTTGCGGAGGATTTCCGGTCTCCGCGGACACGGATGCGTTCATTTCCGACAAGGGCCCGAATGTGTTGGGCTTTTGTTTGTAATGAGCTTTGATGGAGTTCCTCTTTTTCAGCAATCTCCAATATTGAATGGGAAAACAAAGTCAACATGAAGCCCTGCCAGTCCTCCTTAAGGACGCCATATATATGGCCATACATGCGCACACACCATTCGCAATTGGAACAGCTTCAGTCCTGGAGTGCTGCCATAAGAGTGCAGAAGTGTGTGTGGTTGTGGAATATTGCACCATTCTTCAAGAAGAAAAGCCTCCAGTTCTTTGAAGGATGAAGGGGGATGAAATCTACTTTGCACTCTGGGCTCCGGAATTACCCATAACGCTTCGATGATGTTCAGATGGTGACTGGGGAAGCAACGCAAGACATTTGACTTGCAGAGCGTTTGAGTCACAACGACGCGGACATGCAATCATCAAACCTAATAACTCCCACAACATGCCTGCGCACATCATTATGTTTATCCGCTGGAAAACACCCATCGTTTGTTTTAGCATTCTTTAGCTTTCTCCAGGCATAAACCTGATTTAAGATAAGAGTGAAAAATGACACGTCAGGCTGTATTTCGTTTCATGACGACAGTGGCGAGGCAGAAATCGACATTCGGGGGATCTAGGGATGGTCTTTCATTCTTTGCTGACTTTCTGGAATAGTTTACTGGGTTCGATTCCCAGGGAATGCATGAACTGATCAAATGTATACAGTGCTTTCAATGCAGTGGATATTAGTGTCTACTTTTGCGTAATGCATACAATTAATGCATGCAATTTAACTGTAAAACTTAGTTAATTTGGTGTGATGAAATTATGTTGCTAGCTTAAAACTGTTAAAACGCATCAAAGCTGCAAACTCTGTTGGTAATGCAGCTTCGTTGGGCGGAAAAGAACTGTGCGTTTCGGGTATAGATGCAAAAATGTATTATTTAAGTTATTCAATATTTGCATGTTCTACTGGTAAATGGCTGATATCAAAAATTGTCACTAAATAAAAAAAGAAGCCAAACCTATCATTTTAAATATAATGCAGAACAACAGCAGTATTATTATATAGTTTATTATTAGTTTTATTATGTATTTGTTTGAAAAACAAACGAGTATGTATTTTGTAAAACACTTAAAACACTTTTTTTAGCATTAGATGATGGGGAAAATGCATGCACATCTATTCGATATCAAGCAATATAATGAATATGTAACCAAAAATAGGCGTTTATTGTTATTTACAGTTTTGTCTAAATAAAGGATAAAAAAAATAGGAAGCAAATATAATCTTCACATCACATTGTACACAGTATGATAAACTGAAAATTCAAATATCCAGTTTGATACTTCCTAATAAAAATAAAATAAATAGCGATTTGTGTAAAATAAGTTCAATGTAATCTAAACACTTCACTCTATTCGTAAATATTTGATTGCATACATCAAAATTACAACATTTTTTTTTTTTTTTCTGAAGTCAGCAACACACCACAATGAATTAGCAACAAAAACGTTATCCTTTAATCTTTCCACAACACCTCTCAAATAAACCTGTAGATCCTGCATAATAACAGGAACATTGCTTCACAGCAGGCCGTTTCAAGTCCAGCTGCGATTGTCTTGAAATGTATTATTGAAGTGATGCATTTGCACACAGTCTATGCTTTGATGGCTGTAGCGGCTTGAAATGACTTGAATTAAGAGACAGAACTTCTCAGAAAAGAATTTGCCATGCCAACAGTTAGTACACTAAATCACAGCGTGCTGAATGCCAGATATGTAAAATGAATGCAATGCATGCATTTGAGTTCTCATTATGACAATGTGCAGTTGATTTGTTTTGTTTTTCTTCGGATGTTTCCAAACCTTTATATTCTGACAGCTACGGTTGGATGCACCAGTTTTGACTGGTTTGGCCTTGTATGCGAGCAAATTCTTGATGCCAGCTCTGCCATTTACTTCAGCCTTCAGGTTGACATATAATTTTCCATTTTCATGACCAATGCACCTGCAATTGGGACTCCTGCTGTTTGGTCTGTTGTTTCACAGTGCTTTGAAAACTTGCATATATATATATATATAAGAAGAAAAAAAATGGTTCTGTAATTGTCAGACCTATTTTAAGCTTTTATATCAAAACTACTGGCAATCAATCTATTGTATTTCTCATGTGCACCTACATCTGGACCTCGAAGTCCGCTGTACTGTTAGTCATTGTGAAACTTGAAAAATACGGGACAAGTGCTTTTCTCAAGAGCACAATAGTAATAAAAGACATCATTAACTCTGCGTTTCACAGGTTACCCTAAAACGCATTGTGCAAATGCATTGAAATGCAGTGGATTTATGAAATGGGCAGAATGAAATTATCGATATCAGATGCGAATGAGTTAAATGGGGAGATGTATAAATGTGCTAGCATTAATCTCGTTAAAATTAATGTGATGCACTTTCTCCAAATCTGATAAAGAAACAAACACATCTAAATTTTAAAAATTAAATCCCAACTTTTGAGAATAAAACCAGGCAGTAGCCTTCACAGAAACTGCCTCTGACACACTGTAACAGAAAAATGAGGAATGATTAAGTGACATAATAGCCACGTTTGTTACCCAAAGTATAGAAATGTGCTTATTTATGCAGTTATTTACTCATCAAGTCTGGCATACCTTCGCCCCGAACGCAGCAGATGACAAATTCATTTCACGAAAGCCATCGAGGGGCTGAGGAACATGCCTTTGTTTTTATGTTTGATTGTGTCGCATCTATGCACAGCAGATATTCATGCGAGTCCAGAACGACTGCATAGAAATGAATGCAAAAGGAAAAGTGTGAAAAACAGTTCCACCAAAAGAGGTTATGTATTGTGGAAACATGTTGCTAGAAGTGAATACGTGAAGATGTAAATAAACACGAGGCGGCCAACGTCGCACGACTTGGCTCCAAATTTCTAATAAGTGGGAGTCGGGAGCCACTTTTGCTTTCCAAGAGAAAAAATAAGTTTATAAGAAGTATTCTAAGTGCTAAAAACATTACTCTTCATTAAGAAAGAAGACATTCTGATATATAGTCATATTCTGATGATTATGGACTAATAATTTGGTCAGAATGTAACCCTAGCTTTTTAATTACTGAATACTTTGAATAAATAAATAAATCAGGTAATGAGAAAATAAAGAGAAGTGGCAGGCAGTATTCAAGTTGCACCTCAATCACCTTTTTCAGACAATACATTAAATATTTGAAATTACATTTTGTGTAAAAATGGCTTGACGTTCTGCGGCATGCTGAAATATTAAGTCAGCAAAGAGAAAAACAGTGGCTGACTTATTGGTATTGTGGAGTTAATAGGAAATAATTTTAATTATTAAATGTCCTTAAGTTAATGCCTACACCCAGTGAGGTTAAAAGTTTTTAACACATTTATCGAAGACAGTGAACAAAGTTAATGAAATGCTGAATGCTGAAAATTAGTTTGAAATATTAAGTCAACACAGAGATGTTAAAAAGTAGTGGGTGGTGTTTGATTTATTTCCCACTAAATTTTCAATAAATAAGATCCAATGGCATCCCTAGTCAAATATCGGATGACTGTCAGAAATGTTTTATTTATTCATCTATGTTTTATTTTCTGGTATTGTGGAGTTAATAGGAATTAAATATTTTGAAGGTTAATATGATAATGCCCTAATTCAGTGAGGTTAAAAGTTTTTAACACATTTATCAATGTCAAAAATATCATAAAAACAGGAGAGAAAAAAACAACAACAACAACAATGATGTATTGCTTATAATTAGTGACTGTCTCAACTGCACATTTGAACACAATCTTTCATCTTCAAATCTAATTCAGTAAGGTCTCATGTGGTTATCCAGATGTTGCTACACTCTGTGTGAAACAAACCAATGAGATGATAGAGACATCAATGAGAAAATGAACAGCATGTTTTTTTTTTGTTTTTTTTTTATTTATTTATTTTTAATAAATTTGTTAGTTAGCTATATATATATATATATATATATATATATATATATATATATATATATATATATATATATATATATATATATATATATATATATATGGATTCTTTGATGAATAGAGAGTTCAGAATAATTCCTTTTTGTTTGAAGTAGAAAAGTTTTCAAACAATGTAAGGCCAATTAAAAAAAAACCAACAGAAAAACTTTCACTTTCATCAACAGAATGATTCAGAGTGACATTATAAAAGCTTTACGAAATCGATTGAATTGATTAATTTCTCAGGTCTTTTAGTTTCAGCTTATTTGTTTGTGAGGGCAGAAAAGAGCAGTTAAAGAGTAAATTAGAATACTAGAAAGAAAAAGTAAAGCACTTTGCCCTCAGGTAACATTTACATCACCAGTTGCTGGGTCGGCATGAATGGAAACCTGCGTCAACAGGATCTGCCAGCCCCTACCAAATGTGCAAATCCACATTATTTAAGGATAAAAGGCTGTGTGAAAATGTGAATATGACTCACGAACGTCCCTATGGCCCTTATTTCCTGCCTTTAGACTTGCTTTCTGCTGGTACAATGGCTCGGTCCTTTGAACTGCTGCTGTATCAGATCCTGGATATCCAGGAAGTTAGCTCACCCCCTATGGCTCAAAGAGCACATGCACACAGTGAGTCCAGTCCTAATCTAGTGGCCGGACCTAATGATTGATTGCATACTGAGAAGTGCCGTCACCTCTACTGAGAAAAAGAGGGAAAGAAATGCTCATCAAGAAAGCAACAGAGGAACCCACTGTAGCACACTGGCTTACTCAGAGGCATGATTTTCAAAGCTTTGATCATTTAAGACCTACTAATTTCCCTAGGAAATGAGACCATCTATCAGCTGTATGTGTATTATGCAGTTTTTTATGAAATGTATAGTATGAAGTGTCATCGCTTGGTATATAAAATCAGTAGTTATGAATTTAATATATATAAGCCATATATAAATGCCTAAACCTGACAAATGTTCTAAGGTGTGCAATTATTTTCAGGGAAAAGTTGTTCCAGGTAGGTCTTGACCGCATTACATGTCCATATGTCCAATGATTCAATTATTTCAAACATAAGTTTCTATTAATAGAAATGCATCTGCCTGTTGAAATACTGTTGAGAGACGCACATAACGGTTAATTCACAGATGCTTAATCTCTTTCTGTCTGTCTAATAACTTCATTATTAACTGCATTAGTCTGCAATCAACAGATCAAGTCTCCATTGCTACGTTTTGGAATTAGGATCAGAGGTGTTGGTTGAGATGCATAAGAAATTAATCCTACTCATAAGAGTCTTTTAAGGACAAAAAATGTCTTTTAATAATATATATTCTCTTCAATTTTTGAGGTGTGGTAAGCATAGTATAAGCAGAATGAGAAAATAACCCAGGCAGAGAACGTGCTGATAGACCACGAACAGTTCAAATGAAAAACATGTCCGCAGACCCAACGCAATCCTCAATGAATAGAGTGGAAATTAATCTTTATTATTCATTTTTATAACCGATAATCTGTACAAAGTACCATAAAATTTCTTTAAAATTAAATGGTGATGCCCGGCTAGAAAACAATGGCCGTGTTATGACATGATCAAGTGTATAGCCTGCTAAATTTCAGCTTTAAGACGAAAGCACTTATCAGGGGACACCTGATAAATATGAAGTTGAACAGGCTCGCCATGCACAACCAATGTGTTAGGGACGTTATGTAGTTAAATTAAGAGGCACAGCAATGAATAAGAGCAATCAAATCAGCACTTTTACTATCTTACAAGTGAGCCAACATTTTATGCAAATTTTTCAGAGGCTCTGAATTTTTTTGATGTTAATGAAGTCAACTGCTGATATTTTCAATGTGCATATTTAAAATTATAAATGCTTAGCAGAGGAAACCTTTTTTTTTCACACACCACTATCGTATGGCTTTGAAACACTACTTTCATGTGTGAACATACTGTTTATCAGAACTTTTTGTGATTGCGCATTTTAATTTAGATGAAGGTGAGTAAATGAAGTGTTTGGACATCAAGCCAAATCTCGACAAATTTCACTCAGGGGGAAAAAAAAACTAAATCTTGTTCTTTGAGAACAGGCCCGACCTTCACAGTATTAAGTTGGTCAAAGCGTTATTGGGACAATACAATAACTCATTTTGTTTTGAGGTGTGTTAAGAGAAATAATTAGCTGTATTATAAGCTTGATTAGAAAGGCAGCAGTAAACTGGTCGATATCGGTTCTGAATGTATAATGCATCCATCAGGCGACTCGACATGAACGCTTGAGAACTCATATAGTGTATGCAATAGGTAACAATAAGGCAGATCAATCTTCTGGTGTTTTCTACAACAGAAACAAGAGATAGACGGGGGAGAAAAGACGGGAGAGGATATTAGACAGATAAAAAGATAGATATGGACAGCGAGTGAAAGAAACCCAAACGAACAATGACATTGTTTAGTTTCGAGTGGGCAGGAGGTGAATAGTGTGCCCACTTCTTTGCCACGAGGGTATTTATGAATCCAACAATAATTGCACGATTATCTCCATAGGTTATATCCTTAAAAAATTAATATTGAGATGGCAAACAATAAGTCATCCGAATATGAATCATAATGCCGATATTTCTGCAATGTTGGGATCGGCAGTACTGCATACCATGTTTAAGTGTAGCAGATCGTAAGCCGTTAAAACTGCAAATATGAATCCAATTATGCAACACACTGTAGCAATAAAACATGATGCGCTGTAAAAAGCATTTTAAAGCATCACAAATATTCGGCCAAATATAGCTTCGTCAGTTCTGGTAAAAAATGGTTAAAATTAGTTATAAAAATATAAAAATATAATAAATACAAATACTAGATAAATATGACAATGAAGATAATAAAAATGACAATGCTTAATACTATTATAATACAGTAAACAAATATAAATGCATAAACAATACTAAAAAAACATTGCTTCATCTGAGGAAATTTTACTTTACCATAATTGCAAATAAAAAATGCATGAATAATAATAATAATAATAATAATAATAATAATAATAATAATAATAATAATAATAATAATAATAAACAGATAAATAAATGAATAAATAAATATCTGAATACAAATGTGACAAACTTAAAGAATTTTAATATCCTTAAAATCCTTAATCTGTCTGATATGTGCTTTTTGTAGGAGCTGCTGACTATGTAGTATTCCAAACAGGCAACTGGAGGTTGCATTTAGATGTTACCAGCTATGTAGCAGAAAAGAAGTTTGCTTACTAGGTTTAAGAACAGAGTATTTAGAACATCTTCTTACAAATTCCTCTCGTAGTCATCGATATTTCTTGATTTTTCTGGTTCCTTATACACTGCAATGCAATTCAACCCGCCCCTGTTCTTTATCTGTAATAGAGCCCACCAGCTACAAATCAATATAGTGCTACAAGATAACAATGGACGAACTTGCAGTGCTGACCATCTCTTAAAAAGACCTGCAATTCAGACGCTGCAGAAAAGCTTTAGTTGGTGCCGTGTTTCTTGAGTTGTTTGGTAAGGTCTGTAGGCTAATTGCTTCTCAATCAGTAAGCTCAGTTTTATTTGGTAAGAAATGCACAAAAATCTCATGCTTACAGCAGGTTTGTGAAACAACAGAGAAGCACATATTGAGAACTAAGAGGTTCATCCCTTTGAACTTTGAAATTGTGCTCTAAAAATGTCAGCGGCATGCTGAAAATACGTTGTACGCAGCAACGTTGAATACAGTCTATAGTAGTGTTAAGAGCTCTAACCTTTTGCACAAACCACATCAATTTAAATGGCACAAACCCCTCTGACTTCATCTCTCTCTACACTCTGCTATCCCGCCTAGCTCTGGGAAGTCTCGTAATGCATGCTGGATAAGTATACTATAAGTTTCAAACAATTTTGTCGACGTTTACTTTATAACTACATCCAAAAATAGTCTAGATTTACGCTATCATACACAATCAAGAAGGTGACAAGAAGTAATATACATTCATTTATGGTCTGGCCTGATAGCATGCTGCCAAAGCTGGAGATGTGCACTTGGGAGTAACTGCCTTTTCTGCATGGGTGAGCATCCGTAATCCCGCTTGACAAGCATATATCGCTGTCTTCGCATCAGGCCGGGCAAAGCAATCGGGTTAGAGCAGGTTTGTTCCTGTGACCTTGGCTGTCAGAGCATGCATGCTGAAGTTGGCCCCACTGGGGTGAGCATTGTGTCGAGGTGGACTTGATCGCTTTGGGTCACTGTAGGAACTCTTGTGACATGCTGCAACATTATGCATACATAAGATGTGCTATAATTATCATCTGAAGCAGCTTACTTCAGATGGTGCTAAAGACTTTGGGTATGAAAGTTGTGTTGCCAGTCATCCCATGTAAGGTGGAATGTACTGTTTTGTTTTGTTTGGTTAATATCTAATAGTCCTGAAAACTGTACTTAGATGACACAATTAAGATTTTTGTTTTGTTTTGTTTAGTTGTTTTTTTTGGCCAAACTCAACAGCTCATTCTTTCTAACAAGAGAAACAACCACGCTTTCATTTCCAACAATTAAGTTAGATGTACACAACCTGTACATGTATACAAAACAACTCATCTGACTTGTTAAATTAAATGAAATGTGGTTGGCAAAATATGGATTTGTGTCATGTTTAATGAAAAAGCCTCATATGCAAAACTTGCATAAGCTGAATTGTATTTAAAATTGAATCAATATCACAATTACCAAACAAAAATAATATTTTTACTTTTCACTCCACTGGCAGACTGATTGATTGATTGGGTGATTGACTGATTGATTGGTTAGTTGGTTGGTTGGTTGATTGACTGATTAGTTGGTTAGTTGGTTGGTTGATTGATTGATTGATATAAAATGCACCATATGCCAAATATATCAGTTGCTTATGAAATTGCATATGAAATTGCCCACAATAAAAATAAAATTACATCTTCATTAAGCAAGCCAGCCAGTTTCAAAAATGTAGTATTCATGTGTTAAGATATGATTCTATCATTACAATTATTGTGTACATGCACTTTATATGTTAGAATGAAAAAAAAAAATAATAATAATCATATAACAACATTAGAAATAAATTAGAATTATGAAGGGAATCATAATCGTTTTATTTGCTAATGCACTCCTGTATAATCTGGTGTCCTGAATCTGGGTGGCTATACATTACAAACACTACATGAAAGCCAACATGCAATATGTTATTGAAACCGTAGAAGGAATAGAGGTGCTTGCAAGGACACGGTGATATTTCTAATAAAAGCAGCTGGTGAATATATGGTTCAGCAAACAGATAAGTGAGACAGCTCAAAATTTTGTTTGAAATCTGCCAGCTTTGTTTGGAGCCCCACATAGTTGGTACAAGGCACTCAGGTGTCACACAGATATTGCAAGATTGGTCAAGGCCAGAAATTCAATTCTTGGCAAAGACGCAACTCTACAAAGGAAATGATGCAACGTTAGCACAGAGTTGCCCCACAGAAAGAACCTTGACATTGTACTTTCACACCATGTGAAATTCATTACAAAGCTTGTAAAGTTTGCCTCAGCATGCTGAATGCAGATGCTGCTGAAATCCGCTGATAGCGATTGTGCGAGCAAACAAGCAATATGTGATAAAAACCGGTATTATCACCTTGCAAAGCTCAGCCTGAGAGTGGAGATGATTTCTTTTCACACCAGGTGATATGATTTGCTGAATGCAATATGAAATGAGGAATGCTAGGGCACCAGAACGGAAATAATCAGGGCATTGATTTACTTGCTTTGAAAATAATTAATGCACCATAATTGCATTAAAAGCTATGATGAATGTGCCAAATTTAAGCCAATTATCTTAAAATTATTCCAATAGTCCATGGATATGATTTCAAATTGCTGATATTGTATCAAATTTGAAATAAATATCAAATATCAATATCAATATAAATATCAGTTATGTAATATAAGCATAATGTGATAAAGCTACACAATCTATCTATCTATCTATCTATCTATCTATCTATCTATCTATCTATCTATCTATCTATCTATCTATCTATCTATCTATCTATCTATTTCACCTTGTAGTAGAAATAATCTTCCAGATCTATGTTATTTTATAAAGAAAAATAAAAGAAAATGCTGAAAAGGAATTCCAACTTATTTCCAAGTAATCATTGCTTTCTTTATGATGCTTTCACAGTGACACAAAAAAGGATATAAATCAATAACTAACTGCTTCTTCATGAACGAAGAACACCAACTTCTGACACAAACCAGCTAATACTAAAAAAAACATCACAGAACATATTAAATTCATTGCTAACACTTACTGATGTTACTGCTGTTGTTTTCCCTCCAAGATGATGCCACTAGTTTTTACTAACAAGAGAGATTTAACAAACAATGCGGAATTGGGGAAAGGAACAGCTAATTAAATAACCACAGTCATATAGATAACATAAAATAGCTTACCATTTTTTGATTAGTGAAAAGGGGAAAAAATATAAACATCATTCATAATTAATTAATGGTTTTTCATTGTAGCAATCAGTACCTTGAGGACATGACAAAAATGACAACAACCCAAGTAAATGCAACAAACTATTTAATAATCACTCCTATGTTCATTTAATTACGATATTGTGATTAAAAATAATGCAAATGTAGCATTTTATCTATATTAAGATTAAGGGGCGAGAAATGCACTGCAAGCGGTAGAAGGAATGACTCTAGAAACATGCACAGAAAACAAATCAGTTCTGCTTGTAGAACAACATGTCGTGTGTGTCAGAAATATTTCTCTGCCGTTACCTTCACAAGTCTGAAAGAGTGTCTTTCTAATGAAACCAATGACAGTAGAGGCGTGGATACGGCAGCCTATAAAACCTCATGCATATGGATGCCTTTCGCCATATGGACGCAAAGACAAGGACATCATCAAGCTACGCGACACCTGGCCACACGATTCTCTCTTATCGCTTAATATATTCCGTCACCAACTTCCGTGTACACGCGTGTCACTTTAGAACAATAATTAGACATCTGACGCACCATAAGGGGTCTGGGGAACATGAACTCCACGAAGTCTTCGGAGGAAAACGAATGTTCATCGTTATGCATTAGGTTGTTTCCAAAGGCCTCTTTCAGCGGGAACAATCTCCATTCGGCTCGTAAAAGTGATCAGCGCAAGTTCATCCAGCCTGCTGCCTGCCAGTAATGAGAAATGGACACACATAATGGGGCCTGAATGGGTTTAAGTGAGGGCTACTGAGTCATATTATCAGAGAGCGCCCAGTCGACTGCCAATAACTTGAAGGATTCCTGTGCAGGTATCGATTCGTCTGTAGGCGCGTTCAACTTTTATCGCACTAAAGTTTTATGTGTTGCACGCTCAGCTGATAAATTCTGAGGGATTGAAATGACTGGAAATCAAATGCATGCTGAAGAAGCACAGGAGCGTGCTCCGCGACCACACCGCTTGCAGTGTAAGTGTTTTAGCATAAAACGTCCTTGGTATTATTTCAATTGAATAAAATGTGCTTATCCCAAGAATGCCAATAAAAGCAGGACAAAAGAGTCCAATTGAATGTTTATTAATGCTTTGTTTTATTATTTATCCAAACAATAACAATCAAGTATTAAGCATAACATCCTCATATACGCAAGTTTATTCAAATTTTTATTTCTTTTTCAAATACAGCATTCTAATGCTTCAAATAAATGGTATGGTTTAGTCTTTTTTTAAGGAATGCAATCCTTAAGTCAGATCACATTCTGGGTGAATCTTTCAATATGTGTTTCAATTTGTGTTAATAATTATAAATAATTAATAAAAATTAATATTTATTAATAACTTATTGGTAAAATCCAGTTTTCTTATAGGCAGATGACCAAGCAGCATTTTTCCACGAAAAAAAAAAAAAAAAAAAAGATTAGCTGTATTTTACATTTTATAAAGTCATGCCAAAGTTATTTTGGATGAAAACAGTTAGGCTTTTGACTGTCCCATTGACAGCCAAACAATTTGCACTGTCAAGGTCGAGAAAAACATTGAAAAACATTGTCTGAATGCTCCATCTGCCAACAGTAGTTGTAATGTCATGAAGTTTAAACTTTTTGTATAGGAAGACAACAAAAATATCGACTTTACTCAATGACTCATATATTTTAGATGTTTTCTTTTTACTAGTCGAAAACCTTGTGTTTATTTTTGCCCATAGTGTCTTGCATTAAAATGTAATTTTACTAAAGTTCCCCTATTATGGATTGAAAATAAATTTTCACGTAGTGCGTACTGCAGCTCTAATTTAATGAAAACAGTCTACAACCTTTTAAATATGAAAGTGCGCCATGTATAAAGTTATTGTTTCTCGAAAGAAAGAGTCGACCCTGATTCATTGAAACGAAGTCGTTTTTTAAAACCAATCTCTAGCTGTTTCGTGTTGGCCCCAACATTAGCAAACTGCGCTCTCAAACCGGTGCTTGAAATGAAAATGAGACCAATCACAGCAGATTAGCGCGAAGGCGAAGGAGGGGTTTGGACAAATGAAACATTAAACAAACAAACGTTTGGGAGTCGTTGAGTGAATAAAATAAAAATAAATGCATATTACAAGATAATGAAAGTGTTTTTTGACCTTGCATGCATGTCAACCTGTTGTCGTAGCCTCCAAAAAAAATATGAACCTTTCATTATACATAATAGGGGCACTTTAATAACAAATAATTTGCTTGACCGATTCATTTACAAAGAACTGCACTACCTGATTGATTTGCTAATTAGACCGCACGATGTTTTGTTTGTGTCTGCGTTTATACACAGTCAACGAGGACAATGCAATAGAAATACGTGTGTGTTGATTATCTATTATCAATGTTATTGCGCTCACATATTCACACTAAGGTCACAGGTTTGATACCTCTGGAGCGCATACATTACACCAACTGTATACCTCGAATGCACGGCGAGTCGTGTTGGATTACAGCAGCTGCCAAATGAGCCATTGTGATGTAAAAGCAAACCGCTCAACGGTTTCCAACTATTTTGGCACACCGATCATTGTCAGTGGTTCTTCTGGGAGTCACATTCATCAGAACTGTTGCTCAGAGGTTGAACCAGAGCAGTTGTGGGAAACTAATTAGAACACCTTGCTATTAATGTGAGGCACTTGGAGCTCAGCTTCTGATTATTCATTATTTGCTTGTGTACATCATCTCACAGCTGCTCGATCAGTGTGTTGTTGTCAGAGTATCCCATCTGTTTGGGATGTTTAAGACTGAGAGGGCCCTGAGATAGGGAAAGGGCACATCGTTCATATTTCCAAATAAGTTGGACTGAGTCGTCATTCGCAATTGGGTTTTTTTTTTGTTGCTTTTGTTGTTTTGAGGAAAAAATATGAATTTTTGTCTTTGTTCTTGTCACGTTCTGGTGGTCGAGATTTTGCTGGTTAGTCTGGCAGTTAGTTCCGTCTAAAAGCATCTTTCCACACTGACGTGCATTCAAAAAGTAGCCGCGCAATTTGACATTATATTATATTACAGTAGATGGTTCGGCAGTGCCTTATTTTTCAGAGGGCTCTTAACATTGTGAAATGGACAGATTTGACTTTCTGAGAGCACAAACTTTTAGGATGCAAAGTTTTTGAAAACTCAGACATTAGGACTACGTTTCTGCCCCCACCGAGTATATTTATAGAAACTTCAAAATATAACACTTAATGGCGGCTGGGTGACACACAACAGAAACTTGTTTCAGTGTATAAACCTGATGTTGAATGTCAAAAAAATAGATATATTTGAATGAGCTTTCAGCTTGATTTCAGGGTCTTACAATGATGTAAATTGGATGGTATGGTATGGTATAGAATATGGTATTGTGAGCAAGATCTGCTTTGCACTAAGACTAAATCGCATTGGTCTACTTAGGGAACCTTTTCATTTCAATGAATTCGTACCCTGGAGAACAGCCCGGAAACTAGTGTTTTCTGCTCTTCTCATATTTGATAACTACTAAGATTTATGAATCTTATGAACTTTATGACTAGAGTGCTATCCTTTTGGGGAGTTTCTTAGATTAAATCAGCTCACTTTTGAGAGTCATTCTTATCTCAATATGGTGAAAATAAATTAAATGAAATCACTACTTTTACTACTACTACTAATATTAATAATAATAATAATAAAAATAAACCCGTGATTCAACACAAGAACACAATCATCTCATTAAAATTATTAACACACACACAATCGCACACAAACACGTAACCAGAATTTAATTTAGCCATTAATCACAATTTAATCATAATCATAATAATAATTATTTAAAATAATTATTGAGAAAATATGTCCAAAATATTTTTTGACTATAATGTGAAATGAAACTATTATGTAATTTACATTCAATAACATTTCAAAATCATCGATTCGAAATTACTAATAATGATATAAATAATGCGACCTTCGTGTATGCTATATGCTCATATGGATTGGCTTATATTGGACATTGTGGCATAATTATCAATCGATGGGTAGTTAGGCTAATCAGAACACCAATAAACAATATTATTTATGATTTAGTGGAATCTTTTTCAATGTAAGCAATTAAAGCTAATGATTTATGTGTGACAAACAAGAAAGGCACCGCATCAATAGGTTTTAGGTCAATTTATTCGTATACCTTCATATGTTAAAGGTCAAGGCTCTGTTTGCCTCAAGAGCCACTTCAGAGGAAAAAAGCATTAAAACATACGTCTCTAAACATAGACAGGGCGAGAAAAGCACTCTGGAGAAAATCACCGTGGCTATATGATCGTAAGTCACTGAGCTGGAAATATAAGCAACAGCAAACAGCATCTAATCCATCATTCCACAAGAACACAGAGGATCTTTTGACCCGATCGTCTTTGCCGCTAATTACCGCTGTTGGCCCTTGCATTTAGCAAACAAACGCACCGATTTATCTAACGAATCCTGCGAGAACTTTCAGATCTCTTTCAGTGACAGTAAACATAATATATTTCAGGTCCAGCAGCAGCTTGAAAAAGGCAAATGGTATCAAATATCAATAAAGCGCCGCAGTCAAAAGCTCATGACTAATTAACTGGCAAAAGGGATAGCTGTTTTATTAAGATCATATATCTGCTTTGCTCTCGTGCTGTGAAACTCAAGGCTTCACCATAAAACAAAAAATAAAATGCATTCATGCATAGAATCTTGTTAAATTGCATTTTGTGATTAATCTTTATAAGCCAAAACGTAAACCTCGCTGACCCGTATTTATGATATGCACTTTGGACTGTGCAGGGTAGTGTGTAAAAAAAAAAAAAAAAAATGGCTAACAATACTGTATATATTTGGGAACTAAATGCCTGCCTGAGGAAAGCGTGCAAGAAAAAAGTTGATACTTGTTCCTTTAATAGCCATATTTGCTCGGTCGACCTTTGCTCAGTTTGTGCTCAGTGCTTCCGTCGAGTGTGTGATTGTCAACGGAGTTTAAACTGACATTTGAAGGCAAGCCATGCGAGATGTGATTCATCACAGCAGATTGAGGCCTTACATAAGAATGTCCTTCAAAAATGTGTGATGCAAGTTTACCTTATCTTCCCTGGTTTGACAACATGAAGTTTGAAGTCAACAAGCAGAGGCGTTTACGACCTGTTTTAGAGCTTTACAGTTTATTAAGCATAAAAAATAAATAAATAAACATGATATCCACTGGGAAGCGACTGACTTATGAAAAGTTGTCAGTATGAAGGATCGGCAACTCCTCTTGGTATTGAAAATCGCTTTTTTTTGTATTGTGGTCAGTGTTAGTTTAGCAAAACTTAGGCACTATAACAGTTTGTAGTTTGACATTGTGTTTACTTTTATTTTAGTTTTTGTTATTATTTAGCATAGTTATGTTGCTTATATATATATATATATATATATATATATATATATATATATATATATATATATATATATATATACACACACTTCATATATTGTACATATTGTGTATATATGTAATTTTTATATAGTTTTTAGGTACCTGATGATGTGCCAACATAAGTAGACGATGTATGTATTTTATTTATTAATATATATGTGAAGTTTTAGTTTTAGTATTTTATTTCATTTTTGTATTTACTATTATTTTTTATTTTTTGGTTAGTTAGTTACTCATCCAGTCCATAGCTATTGTAGTATCAAGCTAAAATAAATTAAATGAAGCCTTACCAACTAGATGTTTTGCATTATTATTATTATTATTATTATTATTATTATTATTATTATTATTATTATTATTATTATTATTATCATTACTATTAGTAGTAGTTGTTGTTCCGTTATGAGCCAGTGATTGATTGAGTATATATGTACGTATTTTTAAAAACATGTAAGTGGCAAGCTGTGGCTAGCTTGTTGGTCACGGTGCGAGTTGACTGATGTGTTTGGGGGGAAAGCTGTCATTGAAACTTTCACATTGAGTCAAGGACACCACAGGGTTGTATTTGCTGAAAAGGGAAGACAAGGGTGACAGCATGCCGCTGAGTGAGCCAGGTATTTATATGTATGTATATATGTATCCCTGACATAGCAAGTGTAGTTTAGAATCTGACATGCACCATAAAAAGCTGACATGCATCAACTTGAGCATGTATACCATGTGTGTGTGTGTGTATTGGAGTTTGTGTACTAGATCGTTGCACCTGGCTGGTGGATGTCTCGAGGGCCAAGTATGTGACAGATCGTGATGATACGCAGCATATGTGTGCCCTCGGAGACAGCTCTGTGTACACTTGAATATAAGAGCCCTCATACTTGGCTGGCAGCAAATCAATTTTGAAGGCCTTTTGATGCCAAAAAACAAACAAAAAAAACTTAATCTAATTGTTGTTTATTAAAGCTCCCGCTGTGCGACCAATCACAGAGAGGAGGTGATTCATTGTTGACAGGAAGCACATACACCGCTGAATTAAGGCTAGACAGTGTGACTTGATTAATGATTAATTAAGCAGTTCACATTAATAACATGCCAGGCAAAACACATCCGACAAGGTGCTATCGGCCCTCATCATTATCACCTTTAGTGTGACCGTAAAAAAAGTGAAGTTTGATGTGATATGCTGTTTTGACATGCGTTGTGAAGATTTTGTCACTTCTTTACTTTGGCAAAGATTATATACATCAATCACTTTCATTTATATAGCTCTATATAACATTATGTAACAATACAGATTGTGTCAAAGCACTGAACAGTAAATGCAGAGACGGTTTGTGTAATCAAATTGACATTAATCACTGGAAATTAAATGTCCCTAACTAAGCAAGCCAGAAGTGACAGAGGCAAGGAACCAAAACCCCATCCAGGATAGAATGGAGAAAAAAAATAAAATGACTTTGCAGAAATTAGGCTCAGTTGGGGGCCAGTTCGAACCACCACTTAACTCCAGTTCATGTCAGATTGTGTAAATGATTTATTGTATGAGTGTGTGTGTGTGTGTGTGTGTGTGTGTGTGTGTGTGTGTGTGTGTGTGTCTGCTTTCCGTGATCTGTCCGCGGGGCAAAGCTAGGTGTTGGTGCTGTTTGGTGATGTTCCACCAAATGATCTGAATACAAACTGAGAAACAGAATACGAAAGAAACAGACTAATATTAGCACTGATGCCATTATTTTTACAATGTGACAAGTACATTGTGTGTTATGGGGAGTGTTCTTAGTTCAGGCTGATTTAATTAATGCTGCCTAACAATCCTTTAATGGATTTGAATAATAGAAGCGTATTAGTGTGTTATGTGCAAGACAGTTTGAAGGCGGGTCTTTAATCTAGATTTAGACTGAAAGAGTGTGTCTGCCTCCTGAACAGTGTTAGGTAGATTGTTCCAAAGTTTGGGTGCTAAATAAGAAAAGGATCTGCCACCCGCAGTCGGTTTTGCTATTCTAGGTATTATCAAAATATATACTTTATTTATTTATTGACTAATTTATTAATTTATTCATTGAAAAATGACATTGAAAACCGATTAATTTGTATGTCACTTGTATTGTTGAGCATGTTAATAATGCAGTAATTAATTAATCTAAATATGAACAGAATGTGAACATTCAAGCCTTTTAATTTCATGCTTAGAACCAAAGCAATATAATTAACTTTTTATAGTAGTAAATAAATGTATTTTAAACCTTTTACCTTTTGTATCATATACATCAGAGATTATCTTGATGGAAAAAAATATTCAAATTATTTAATGCAGTTGAAAAAGTAAAGATTTTAAAACAAACAAACAATTGTTTAAAGAAGAAACTGAAACTTGAAAAGGAAGGAAAAAAAATATGTTTAGGATAAGTGAGTGGCATACGTATGCTGATTAATGTTAGAAGCATTTCGAGTGGTTTTCATTTATTTATTTATGATTTAAGGGAGATTTTTTTAAACACCTTTAGTGTTTATGCGCGGTGAATTCAAGGCCTTTTTTGTGAAATTTGCCAGAAAATGTATCAATATCACCTCATTTGTTATACTGATGAGACTGCATAGCTTTACACACATGATGAAATTCATTCAATACAGTCCAGCTTTTTTTTTAGGAATATTGTCACAGTTCTCAAAGACTAGTCAACACTCTGCCACGCATTACATGCCTCCATTTACTCCACACAAGCACAAATCAAAGAAACAAAGAGAAATACCTCCAAAGCTGGTTATTTACGGTCAATTAGAATTAAACGTTTCCATACGTGGAGAAACAGGCAACAATGATCCAGCATGTGTAAGGCTTATCCCCGTTACTCCATCCAAACTTATTCAAGTCGAGGATTCAAGCACGAACAGTTTGAGAACCTGAATTACAGCATTTCTGCAAAAGCCGTAAGCTGTTTCTAAGCCCAACCTTTCCAATTCCCCAGCTCACATGTATCGAGACACACAAACCCATCAATGACTATAGTGATCCTTTCACAGCAGGAAATGGCTTTGCATGCTCCAGACCCGAAAGCACAAGCCATTCTGGTGGAGGAAAATGAAATATTTAAAACTTACCAATAGCTTTTTCCTAACTGGATTGATGTGGCCAAGCAGTTCCGTCTTATCATCACAAGCCACACTTTATTGCCTGGCCTACCTCGACGAAAATTAAAAGCACCTAGAGCCCTTTGATATTTTCATGGTTGTTTAGTGATATATATATATATATATATATATATATATATATATATATATATATATATGTGTATGTATGTATGTATGTATGTGTGTATATATATATATATATATATATATATATATATATATATATATATATATATATATATATATTGCTTAGTAACTGTCTTAAAGCATAAACACACACGTTTAGGCTTCTGTACATGCATATTTTTTTATTCTACTGACATAATTCTTCTGAAATATTGCCTAGCTCTTCACTCATGAAAGCCTCTACATCTTATGATCAATTCTGATTATAATTTCCCCACACACGCACGCACACACACACACACACACACACACAGGGAACTAATTGTAATAAAATAAAATGCATTTATTGTATACATTTGTTCACTGTGAAAAAACAATTAATTCAGATAAAAGTATGAACATGGCATGAGTATCACTAGCTGTTAAGGACCAAAAAAACTACAGTTGATTTTCTAAAATATTGAATCAAATTAGACTCATTAACAATAACTTAAACCCTCTTAAATGTATTTAAATAACATTATTTTCCACTAAATACATCCTACCTGTTTCTCACTTGTTTTAATTATGAATCACTGACAAATATGCATCATATTAAGTTTATTATGTTAAAACACTCCAAAATATGGACCTTTCAAAGTAATTTGTAGTATCTTTTTTAACTGTGAAATAAACTTTTATGGTTTTCCAACCTGAGGGCTTGAGCAGTTGATCGTCACCTTAATTAGCCTTTCTCTAAGAGACTTACACACATATAACAAGACCATAAAGTACTTCACTAAGTGTTTTGAAGTTGTATATTCATCTAATGACATCATTAATTTTTCAGATTTACAACCCTTCCTGAAACATTTGTGCTGACGCATATTTCCTCAGTTTATTGTCTGCTGTAGTAAGTAGTGTCATTTTTTGGAACGAAGCAAATGTGTTTAATTTTGAGGTTTCAACCCTTGCTTCTGGTAGACACAATTCATTCAACCTGTCTAGTACATGTTCGATCACACTCTCACACACACACACACACACACATTACAAAGTAACACATTCAAACAGAAAATTTGATGTGACAATGAGTAATAATAAACCCAAAACAATCTCTCTCTCTCTCTCTCTCTCTCTCTCTCTCTCTCACTCTCTCTCTGTTAAACTTCCTCCAATTTTGTCAAGATCATTATGATGAAATTTGAAGAAACATCAAGCAATAACACTAAGTTTCTCACTGTGCTTGTGAACCAAATAATATTTTCAAAAACATCATTCATTGTACACTAACTTGTCAACAGTGAATAAATAACAGCATTTTTATTTTTTAGTACAATGCCTATATTTATTATGTTTGAGTGTATAATAAAGTGTAAAGAAATATAAAGTATATAAAGTATGAAGTAAAAAAATAACCAGCATCATCAATATTAAATATATTCATAGTTGAGGGAAAGGTTTCAGTCTATATGCATTTTAAAAACAGTCTATGGTTAGCGTATGCTTTTTGAATTACAAACTGCCCAATTAATGTACATAATTCTATAATCTGAGTATATTTATGAATGCAAGTACATTTTTTGTTAATCTGTCAATCAATTTCCCTTACAAGCTAAATAAATAATAAATAAATGCATGCATATATATATATATATATATATATATATATATATATATATATATATATATATATATACACACACACACACACATATATACATAAATATATACATAAATACAATAAATATACACATTGTGTCTCATTATTATTATACAGATACTGTATCATAATTAGAAGCATATTTAAGATATTATGGGGTTAAAATGCATTTATAAATGTCATTATTTCTACCGATGGGTTTCTCTACCTCAGTGAAATATAATTAAAGTCAAGAATCGCACCCACATTCACAGTAAACCTTTGATTACAATATGTTTTCCTGAGAGGAACATTTAATATATTCTGTGCTGTAGGGACAAGGAGGTTCAAAAATTAGGATTTCACGGTTGATGACTTTGATTCAGATAAGCTGTAATCCCTATTTAAATCCTGCATAATGACTTCACTATTGCATTTTATTGTATTTATAGCTCATCCGCCACAAGACTTGTATAAAACGAGTATTTTTATTCTGAAGTGTACCAAAGTGGTCTAACATAGCAGCAGCACCAGAGGCCTTTGGATCAACGAACCAAAGCAGGGGGATTGACACCGAGACGGTAATGAAGCTCACGGGTGTTTGAATACAGCAGCATCTGATTAATCCCATATTGAGCTACATGCGGAGCGCAGAGCTTGTCTGTTTCTGCGTGTGTCTTAGGTTTCAGAAACAGCATTCATTTCAACCAATCAGTCTTTAGGGTTAGCTTAGGCTTACGGTCTACAGAACCATTCGCATCATCTTCTCATTTGCCATTCTCAGACTTGGCATGAGAACACCGAGACTGCGATGTATTTGCAGAACGAGATCCAATGCTTGTTTCTTACTAATTTTAGTGCACTGGCTCCAAAAATAGTGCCTGTTTTGCGTGAGCATGTCACAATTTCTCATAAAACATTATGCATTTTGTGCCATTTTTGCTTTTTGCAACCATTTATAAGTCCCATATACACATACGTGTATACATTTATGAAGAATGTTGCGTTTATATATTAAATCTTTAATATGAATTTTATGAACTAATATGAATATAAATATTTTATATGTAATCGCAATGAATCATTTGACAGCACAAATTACACACACACACACACACACACACACACTATATTATTATTTAATTGTATTTGCAGTCAAGTTTTGATGATGATGATTATTGGACATTTATGCTGTAAGATAGATAAGGTTTTATAAGTTTCGACCCCAAAGAATAATGTATGCTAAAAAGATTCATATAGAACATTTTGACTCTTGGGTTCTTGAACTTGAAATGCTCTGAAAGAACATAGAGTTCATCACAAAAATCTCCACAGAGATTAAATGCTTAAGTAATAAGGTTCTGTCTGTGAAATCATGCTTAATTTTTTTTTTTACTCGTTTCTTGGGAGAACAATAAAAAAAAGAAACCGCAATGCTGTGCTCCCAGTTTGTCGGAGAGAAACTTGCTGAAAACATCTCTAAGGTGTTGCAGTGTATATATTTTTTCCGCTGAAGAGGGCTATTGGTGTCACCTCCGCCTGCAAAATTGAAAGAGGAAAACAGATTGCTCAAGCCACTCCCATGCGTTTGATCATGAGCGGCCTATTCAGAAAAACAGAAAAGAAGCCACTCTGACAGTTTGGAGGACAACTTTCTCAGACTGTTGCGTCTCATCTTTCAAAAGACGCAACAATGCCTTTCAGGGTGGCTTTACCTCAACAGCTGGGCTTGTAAATTATTCTTCAGACTTACACCATGTACTGGCTTCTTTCCACTTTCTGTGCCCTCTTTTCTCTCTCCGTGTCTTTCTTTTCTTCGAACAAAACCCTACTCAGCAGCCTGGCAGAGATCACAGGTGGAGGGGTAATGAGATACATTTGCTTTCCTGTGCTCAGCTATACCTGGTGTGGAAAGAGATGTAATTCATTATTGAGTCGACCCTGGAGACTGTTGCTGAGGGAGGAACTGTGCGAGTGATTGACGGGATGGGAGACAGCGACATCATAGAGTTGGTGGAGAAGATCGCCAGATAGACAAACTGACCGGTCTAACAGCTCATTTATTGTCCATTGATTCCATACACATAATCCATCAGTGATATCAATGCAGATGACAAAGAATTCAAAGCCAGGTATAGAAAATATGCTGCGTTCTGTTACGAACATTCTGTTATTAAAGTGCCCCTATTATGGATTTTTTTCGAAAATGAGCTTTCATTCAGTGTGTAACACAGCTCTAAATGAATGAAGAAAAAAAACATCCTGCAAAGTTTTAAATCTGTATAAAGTTATTGGCTCTCAAAAGAAAGAGTTGACTTTGATGTTGACGTCAACATGAAAGATTAACCCGCTTGTTGGTCTTTTCACGTTGGTCTGAATGAAAATGCAAATTAATTCACTAGGTGCTGCTTTTGGAGTTTTAGAAGCTTAAAAAGCGGTCAATCACTGGAGGGGCTTGGAAAAATGAATCGTTGAGCGAATCGTTTGGGATTTTATTATAATAACATCATATTAATTAATATTATAATAAAATAAAAGCGTTTTTTGAACTTGCAAGCATGTCAACCTGCTGTTTGGGACCTTTCATTACCCAGAATCGGGCTCTTCGTGATCTCCGATAACGTTCTCAAAATGTTAGCACAAAAATGTTATTTATACATCATCCACGAAACGCTCCCTAAAAGATTATTTTTACTTAGTGCAGGGGAAAAATACCAACAAAAAAAACAATTTATTCAAAATATACATTTTTGTGTGTTTGACAGAAGCTGGAAACACCCAGGTTTGGATAAACTTGAGAGTGGATAAATGATGACAGAACGTTTTGACATTCTAAAAAGTAACTTAAAAAGTAAAGTAAACTTGCAACTGCATGAAAAGTAGCATATCTCCCCGAAACCAATTCTTCTGAATCAAAGTAACTTTGCAAGTAAACAGTCCGCTAATTCTCTAGTGACAGTTAGTTCACATGTAGTGACTAAGTCAACAAAACATACCTGGCTTGGGCCTGGTTTCACAAACTGAGCTTAGTTTAAGCCAGGACTAAGCCTTAGTTAAATTAAGATATTTAAGTAACTTTTACAAAAATCCCTTAAATGAATACATTACTGGTGTGCATCTCGACCGAGAAAACTGACACTGATATATTATAAAATATGCCAGAGCGGGGATATTTTCAGTGGAGAGAGCTCAAACATGCATTTTAGTCTGAGACTATCTTAAGCCTTGTCTGTGAAACCAGGGGATAAAGTATAACTAGATTAAATATTCCCAGAACTTACTTTTGTTAGCCAGGATCAGCTTTCCAAAAAAAAAAAAAAAAAGGTATTTGCGTTTGTGAAAATGTGAATGGCGCCGCCGTGAATGAGACTGGGGACAGAGACGCTTGTGTGAGTGCGTGTTTGCTGGTGAGACAGCGAGTGTTTATCAGCCAAAGAGAAGGTGAGTCGTTAAGTGGTTATGTATTCCAGACGGCCTCTGTCCCCTGGCCGTGCTGTATTCATGAGATAGCATGAGCTCTTATAAATGGATCAAAGGACAAAATCAAAGGCATTGCTCATGAAACCCTGCAGAGAAGCTCCTGTTTACAGCCTGAGTGCCCCATCTCCACATTTACCTTGACCTGAATAAAGCACGCACCTGATTAAGGTGCTTGTCATGGCCCGGTACCAGCCGTACCATTGAAATGCCCCTTAAGAAAGAAAAATCTCAAATGACATCTATTTAGATTTTCCCTATACAGTAATGAGATGAAATAGAGGACAAACTGAGGCTTTTGCTCCCAGCTTCTCAGATTCCTCTCTTTAGAAAAAGACACTCTTTGTTTTGGGGGAGATCTCAACAAAGTGTGATCAGAGTTGCCAAGACACCGAAATATGTATGCAAGAGTTTTTAATGTGTCTTATCAAAGTTTCTAAAGTTGCCTAGTCAAATGCCTAGTAAAAGGCATTTCCCACTTGTTCCAAACCTGTGAAAATGTTTTGAAAAACGTTGGGATCTGTAGAGACAACTGAGCACCATTTATTTTATCCCTACTATGGAAGTTAAAGGGGGCTCATCAACTGTTCAGGTCCCAACATTTTTCAAAATATCTTCTATTGCGTTCAAAAAAACAACGAAACTCTTACAGGTTTGGAACAAGTGGGGAGTGAGTGAACGATGACGGCATTTTCATTCTGAAAGTTAACTACTCCTTTAATAATTTAGAGGCCAGAGAATTCCGCCTATTAAATATGATAAATTTGGTTGGCTTTACAGGGTTAAAACAACATTTGTAACGTAGCTTTATTATATCCAAGAACTATGAAAGAGCACTAGAAATTTCCTCTGGGGAGATGCACAGGAAATTTACATGTGACGGATTTGATAAATTCTGTCCAATATGACTAAATCGTGGCTCCAAATGACAATACTTCAACAGCTGAATCACAGACACTTTGGATGGATGACTTGTGGCTGTGTGGGCTCGTCTCTGCCAGTATGAATGACTTATAGGACTAGAGGAACAGATGGGTTGTGGGAGACATTCTCGAGAAGCCAGAGCGAGAAATAACGAGAAATGCAGAGAGAAAAAGACTAAATGAGTGGGACACTAGCAAGACAAACCTCCCTTAAAGATACAGGAAACAAGCAGCATCTTGCCCACGATAAACCTTGTTCTCATTGTCATCGTGGGTAGAGAATATTTTCCGATCCTAGCTGCTCGCATCCATTTGACTGCACCGAAATACGGCGGCTTTCTGTGGCAGGACAGGATAATAGTGAGGAAATAAACGCACGTTGGGAGGACATGTCAAAAAGATAACTCAGAAGGGAGACGCGTCGTGAGAAACACAGGAGAAGATCCGGGACGCTGACAGTCAAAGGAGAGAATAAACATCGGAGCATAAAGAGTAGCAGCCGAGCCGGTAGCAAAGCATCATGGGGATGGGCTGACAGGATGTAGAGGGAGATCATTAGAGATGATAGAGAAATGGAGCAGGGGCGCTGAGAAGAAAGACGAGGGAGGAATGGAGACCAGGGGTGGACTCAAAGAGAATAGATGATGGTGGAAGAGCAGATCAGTAGGGTTTGGATCGAGCTCTGATCACATTTCAGGGCTTTTCGGCTTCTGTGTTCCATTTCCATGCACGCTTAAGAGTTTTTCTGGATGTAGATGTGTGCGCGGGCGGGTTTGTGTCCGGTTACTGTCACAGAGGGTTCTGAACCGTGTCTAGGTAAACAAGATTCTTGAGAGAATCAATTGGAATCGGTCTCCTTGGCTCACATCAAAGAACTGCCCTGGAGGAGGATTGCAGCCCAATGCAGCGCTGAAAGATGTGGGAAATTCTTCACTCCTCAAGGATGCTCACTTGTCCCTGATAAACAAAGGGGTGAAGTCCATTTTTTGTTGCTTTTGTGTCAAGAAATTCCAAACTTTTGTCTTTAATAGGACACTTATGGTTTCAGATTATGGCATTCATGCACCTCTATATAAAACTGTATTCCCATGTGGCTTGTGCTAGCAAATGACTGTTTAATTAATAATAATTACCAAACCAGGAGATTTACAATGGTGTGTTCCATCTAGGAGTCATAAAATAGAAGTACACACACATGAAAGACCATAGTTTTTTTTTTTTTCTAAAATCTAAATATATAACAATATATACATATAAAATTATACATTTACATAACAGTATATAAATATATATAAATATACACAAAAAAATGTCAGAATGGACATTGCAGCAGGTTTCAGGCACAAACTAAATGCGCATGGGAAAAAAAAAAAAGTTGCATGATGTATTTTTATGTTGGTATCATTTCCTGTTGCTATCAAACACAATTCGTCAGTGATAGGCTGAACATGTGGAGAACTGACAACAAAAGAAACTTGATACGAATTTAGGAGGTAACAAATAAAAATTTCATTCAGCTGAGAGCATGTCTGGGTTTATCTTTGATCATCCTTCATCTTATTCACCCATGTGTTTCCAATCTCTGTTATCCCAGTGTGAGACAGAGGAAAGAGTGTGAAAATACAAATAGTTTTAAGAAATATAACTTTAAAGATATGTTCTTTTCACATATTTGATTTCACTTCATCAAAGTTCATCTAAAATGTTGCTTTCTTCTGGGGGGGGAAGGAGGGGTTGCACTTTCATAACTCGGTGCAACACATCAAATAATCTGGACTTGGAAGATTTGAGAAATGTTCGTGTTGAGAAACATTTTAACTGACACCTTCGTTTATTTGTTTGTCCGTCCGTTTGTTCATTCGTTCAGAACAGATTTGAAGCATTCCATCGCTTACTCAGTGAATGGGTGCCGTCAGAGTTCAAACAGCTGATAAAAACATCACAAGTAATCCACACCACTCAAATCCATCAATTAACATCTTGTGAAGACAAAAGATGCGCGTTTGTAAGTAAGTAAGTAAGTTCCTTCTGGCCAAAATACAGTCCATAATATAAAAAAAAATGGCAGCCTTTAACTTCCCAAGGCGTTAATTGATAGGTTGGAGTGGTGTGGATTACCAGCAGATTATTGTGACGTTTTCATAAGCAGTTTGGACTCTGATGGCACCCATTCACTGCAGAGCGTCCTTTCCTGAGCAACTGATGGAAGGCTACATTTCTCCAAATCTGTTCCCGTGAAGAAACAAACTCATTTACATCTTTAGCAGCCTGAGGGTGAGTACATTTTTTTAGCAAATTCACATTTTGGGTGAACTCTTCCTTTAAGACTCAGTTGGTCTCTCTCTTTAATCTTATTATAGTCGAGAAGAAAAATTGAGATATTAAAGAGACTTTGTCTTTGAGTCGTCACAGTGCATGAAATATGTGCATAATTATTTCCGATTTTCTCATATATTGTATATCATACTGTGGCGAGTAGCAGCAACAGAGTATTTTTGGAAGGAGAAAGAAAATAGAGGCGCATCATCTGAAACGCTGATGACATGACACCTCCCTGGAAAACTTTTGATTGCTTTCCAATTTCGGTTTGCATTTGGACTAATCATCCACATCCTTTGTTTCAGCAGGACAGTCTGTCATGCTGTAAAGATCCATGAGGGAAGTACTCTCTTTCTCTCTTGCTCCCTCTCTCTCTGTATCCCGTATTGGAACCTGTGACTCGGTTTTGTTTTCGGTGGCATTAACATACGGAACTGCATTATGGATGTAGACAAGTGCGGTGAATAAATGTGAAGTTGAACACAGCTCATAATCTGTGGCCTGCAGTTCAAGTGTCCATCTATATTTCGCTCCAGGCATGTCACATGCTTCTACGACTATAAGTGCATTTGCATTGGTTGTGTGTGAAAGCATTAAAATGGAGAATACAAATTAGAGGCCACAGTACGAGAAGTGCGGCACAAATGTGTCTGCCTTGTGCATTTATTTCTGCATGAACTCGAACAAGATTCTGGATAGCGAATCTAACAAAAAACAGATGATAATAATAATAATAATAATAATAATAATAATAATAATAATAATAATAATAATAAATAGCAAATAGTAAATAATTACTATCAATAAAATAATAAATTACATTAGATTTTGAATTTTTTCAATGATAAAATTGTATATATATATATATATATATATATATATATATATATATATATATATATATATATATATATATATATATATATATATTATTTATGCATTTGTTTATTTGTAGAAGTCAACATTAGAATTTTAATTCCTTTTTTTTTTTTTAACCCCCACTTCACTGTTACAAGAATATTTTTCTTGAGTTACAGCAATGCAAATTGTAAAAAAAATTAAATTAATTAAAAAAAATCACAAGGCAACATAAAATTAAACTAGAACTTGTTTATCTTTTAAGTCAAATTTTTTGAATTTTTTGAATTTTTTTTATTGAACTTTTTTATTCACATTTTGACGTTTAATATGACATTCTCGGTCACTTTCTTGGAAGTTGCCCAGATCACTCAACCCTGTAGTTACTTACTTCACGTTTCTCTGCAGTTAAAAATGAAATGTCCAGAACGTTTAACACATTTAACGCGTAACCGAGGCACATTTTTATTAGGCTTTTTATCAGGTATGTATTACAGTGCTTTTATAATGCAGGCTTTTCAGCGCCTGTATCATGTGATCTACCTAGTAAACCTACTTAATTAGAAAGCTCATACATATGTAGCTGTATATTTGAAGAAAACTTTATAAAGTATCAATTTTCAAATCGTTCAGGATGTTAAAATTGTTTTGAACTCGTAACATAACATTCTGCAAGTAAATGTGTGAAAAGGAGCTTTTATTATTCAAAAATGTACTCGTTAATCATATTTTGTGTGAAAAGGAATACAAGTTGTGGGAGTTTTACTGCCTCTAGTGTTCATTTTAACTGGAAACGTATAGGTACTTTTTTTCAGTTTTGCAAAAATGTATGTAGAGGCATGTATTATCAGCGAGCCTAGGCTGAGATCACTATATGTACTGCACTTATTGTAGAAGCAAACATTAGTATGTTTCTCCCATCTTGCCCTAGATACACATCGAGGCATTTTCCTGTCACTGTAGGCCTAATCTGCTGACTAGTTTACAGTGTCTGATGCGTAGTTCTCTACAGGGACAGGGGCTCAAACGTGTGTAAATGAAATATGTGACATTTCCCAAGGGCCAGAGGAAGTTGTCTTAAAAGAGCAATCAATTTTTCCTTCAATCCAGAGAGGCCAAACACAATGAAAGTACTCATTCATTGTCTTTCACCTTAATTAAGCAATCCATCATGTGACTGTTTAACAAAACGGGGGGAAAAAGAGTTTCCAAGAGTTCCTTATGTAAATGGAATGTGCTGAGAAAAAAAAAAAGAGGAAAAAGGATACATGATATGATACATTTTGCCACTACAATGTATCTGTACTGTAGTCAAATGACATACAATGTATGTACTATTTTCTAAGCCATACACTACCTACCTACACACACACACACACACACACACACACAAATCACTGATGCTGTGAATAATTTTTAATTTAGAAACTGTTAGTAAATTTCACAATTAATTAGAAAGGAACGCCAAGGAATACACTGAACCAAACGTGGCATTTTGAAGTTGAAAGATTCTAGTAGTGTTTTATTATAAAACAATAATATTTGTTATATTTAATTCAGTCACTCAATCAAAAAAGTTATTCGGCTCTCAGATGTCTTGTAAGGAACTGTGATAAATAAATCAATCCATTCCAGTTGATTCCAGTTGAGCTCAATTCCAGTTGATTCTTTAAAGTCTTTAAATTTAAAAATTAAAACATTAAATCCATAAATGCACAGTTTAATTACATATACAAGTGCTGTAAATACATAAATAACTAAACTTAATTCAGATGTAAATGTAATCGTACATGAAAATTATTGTTACATTACAAGATTTCATGCATAGCTTAATAATAATAATAATAATAATAATAATAATAATAATAATAATAATAGATGTTATTATATTTTTTACAGTTTCTTCATTGACACTTTTTGTAATTTATTGATATTTATTCATTTGGCAGACATTATGTAATAATAATAATAATAATAATAATAATAATAATAATAATATTATTATTATTATTATTATTATTATTATTATTATTATTATTATTATTACATGCTTTTTCTTTAATTTATTTGTATGTTTTATTTGTGAATTATGTCAGATTGCTAGTCAATTATTTAGGACACAAGAGGTAAATAGGTAAGAAAGGACGACCTTATTTATCGGCTTCAGAACAGGGTCAGAATGTGTATTTGACTGGGTCATTGTAGGTCATATTTTATTTTGGAGCCATTGCAATGTCAATTTGACCTTGCGTTTGCAGTCTTTTTTTTTTTTTTTTTTTGCCTTTTTTTCACAAACTAAATGCAAGCTCATTTACCACCATCATACTTTAGAGTTGGATTCGTATTCTTTGTCAGATATGCTGGACACATTTGGGTAATATAATCATAATATCAGTCGAATCTCTTTCAATGAGTGATTTATTTATTTTTTTTTTCAATGTGACCGCATGCCTAAAGTAAAGACATTTTTGCATAAAAAGTCGAAGATGCATATGAAACGCTGAAATGGCTGCATAATGTCTGCTTTATCACGCACTATTACTAACATTCAGTGCGTACGTCACAGTATGCAGTTAGCATGCTATTATTCCATTTCCAGCATAGCACCAATCTCATCTGACAACAGAAGCATCTCCTTCGTTGCAACTGGGTCACCATTATGGTTTATGGCAACTCCAGATGGTTCTTTTTGATTAATGGTTTATTTTGTGCCACCCTCCAATACAAGCTGTTATGTGTTGCAGGGCTCTTTATGTGCGTGACTGGAGCACTTACGCTCCATTCTCACTCGCTGAACTCGCTGAGCTCCTTCAAAGTGACTCGCTGTGGCTCCTCTCACAAGTCTCCTCCTCGTTCACGCCAAGGGTTTGGAGACATGACCTTTTCTAGGCAGCGTCTGGGTGGTTTGATACAAAGCATCCTCTTCCCGATAACACAGCCAGCACTGACCGCTGGGATATCTGAAGACACGGATGCCGTTTCTTTTGGTAATTCATTGATATTTATTCGTTCGGCAGATGCGTTTATCAAGGTATGCATGATAGATGAATGACACTGAAGTCCAAGCAACAAACACTGATCGTAAGACTAAACTTATAAACCTTCAAAAACTATAAACCTTCAAATCCGATTGGTTAATCATTATGTTGTTCCAGGGTCAACAAAAATGTTAATCTAGAAACACCTTGCACTCAGCAAAATCAGATCCGTATCAAGGTATACATGCTTTACCGGTGTGTGTGACCTTGGAGGCAGTTGAGCTACAGGTACAGCGACACAAACACAATTTATGTATTCATTTCACTATATTCCCGAATGTCTTTCAACTGCTCTTTAATCTTCATTTTCACAGCCGTCCTTCAGCTTCACAACATGAATAATGATCCCCTTACTGTCATGTTTTTGGGTGTTTTTTGTTTACTCTGAAAATGTGGGAGTTATTTTAATGGTCAGTCATAAGGCAACTGTGCACACACATTTTCACAAGCACTGAATACTCTTATTAAAATACACATCTATCTATCTATCTATCTATCTATCTATCTATCTATCTATCTATCCATCCATCCATCCATCCATCCATCCATCCATCCATCTCCAGAACTTGATGTGTGTTATTGCATGTAATAACTGTTATATTGTGCATTATGCATGCTACCATTTTTGAGATGTAGTGTATAGTCAGCCTAGGCTCATACATTTCTGCAAAACTGAAAAAAAGTACATATGCGTACGAATCGCTGCGGTTTCCGTTTATTCCTCTTCACTCAAAAGCATGATTTACAATTACGATTTTTTTTTTTTTTTTGCTTTGTTTTTTCACACTTGACTTCAAAACAGTTTAAAATCAGATTTAAAAACCTGAAAAGGGTAGGAACGTCGTTATGGCACGTGCAGCTTCACATGTGTGAGTTTTCTCATTTACTCTGTCGCTCACGTGATACGGCTTTGCGTTCATGCGGTGAAAAGCTCCGGTTTGTAGCGTCTGCTCGCTGCCATTGTTTATTATTAATAACATTGTTTGCATACGTTACATTGTCCTGGCTTCACAGTGTGACATCAGTAAAGCCGACCGAGAACGATGACTGGTGTTATGCGTAAAGAATAATACCTACAATACATTACATGTGTGCATAATGCATAAACGTATGGAATTTCGAATATCCCATATTCTCCTCTTCAGCATGATGTCTACTATTGGAAGTTATGCTTATGTTGGTATTCTAATATGCTCAGATATTTAGGGAGATTATTTTAGGCTGTTGCATTTTGTTGTGTTGATGTTTGCCGTCTGTTTTGACTTGCCACCCAGAGATTCGATATGGCAGGATTTTACAAGCAATGTGATACAACAATTTGAACAAACTGGCATCATCTTGTCACCCTGATGAGCTCCCCAGAGACCAGCATCACTCTTTGATCCCTTTTTCCGAGTCCAAACGGATGCTGAGAGTAGATGGCGGTGTCCTGAAATAGTCTGAGCTCAAAGTTTCCCATATCATCCAGCCTTTCAACCCTTAGCTGCTTTTATGCGAAAGGGGAGCTGGAGGGGGGCGACCTTGGCAGATCTTTCATTTATTTTGGGCTACTATGTGTAACTCAAAAGGAACATTTCCAAAACACATGGGATCTCTTTTATTAAGAGTGCGTATGCAAGAGCTCGCGCGTAAGAGCTGCGCGCGAATTTTTTTGTGCGTGTGTAAAATTCATGATTCATCAGTAAGACTGCGCTTTTCTGACGGAAATGTTTTCTCGTCACATAAGCGCAAACGTATACACTGAGTTAATAATCAATGAGACCCGTTAAGCGCATTGACTATTTTCATATATTTCAAAAATGCGGTCACACCGGGAGCTGTGACCCCGGATCACAAAAAGCCCCCGGGGTATTTTTCTTGCAATATCCAAAAAACACTGTATTGGGTTAAAATTATAGATTTTTCTTTTTGGCCAAAAATCATTAAGACGTTAGATAAGGTCTTGTTCCGTGAAGATATTCTGTAAGTTGCCTACCGTATATCAAAACTTAATTTCTGATCAGTAATATGCGTTCAACTTCATTTGGACAACTTCAAAATGAATTTTTGTTCTCCCCTATTTGGTAGCACATGATCAGTATGGATTCCCATGTGAAATTAACATGCTTTTTTCTCAACGACTCAGACTCCTAGTGCAACTGTGTTTGTGTTGCTTTAACCTTTAAACATAACTTGACTTTGTATTTGTTTTTTTCTATAGTTCCAATATAACATGAAACACTAGAACGATCAATAATTCACTTCAATGCAGGACTACCGGAATGATGCTCGACAATTGCATTGGAAGTTAAGGCTGAGGTGAGAATCATTACCTTATTCCTTATTCAGTTGCTAAAGATTTCATACGGTGTGCTTTTTCAGCAATCATACATGGGGGCCAAAATCAATTAGGTGCAACGATAAGCCTTCTTCATTTTCTCACAAAGAGTTGTATTCGTGCATATTTGATTTTCCTACCTATTCCCGTCCGTTGATTGTAGCGAGCACGGCACATCAGTATCTGGCCACCCACCGCTGTATAAAAGCACTAGAGCGATCACTGCCTGTGAAAAGCAGTCATCCTCCTTCAGCCAAAAGCCTCCCCTCAGCAGAAAAGAGCAGGGTTACGGAAGCTCAGGGGTACAGTAATAACCATATAACCACTCAGCTGTGCCTAATATAGACAGAAGAAGGGCAGATAAACAAAAGGTCAGTAAGCATCATTCTTTCCAATTTACTTTACCCAGTGGGCGTATAGGTGGGTTAACAATTTAGAGATCCTTTATGCAATCTCAGGGTTTTTAGAAAGCTCTGGGACAGAGAGATTTCAGAGGGCCTTAGTGCATTTTAGATTTATTTGGCCTATAATTAAGTAAATCAGTTTTACATATATAAATATCGCAGTGAAAGAAGACAGGGAAAAATAAATATATAAATATAAAATAAATATATATATATATTACAGCATTTTCAAGAAACATTACTTACTGGTAATCAATGTTGAAAATAATTTTACATTTTTTTATTTTATTTTTATTCATTTATTTATAGAAACTGATCTATTTTTCCAAGAATTTTGGAAAACATATTATTATTATATTTTTTAATAATTGAAAGTTCAAATGAAAACATTACAATTTTTACAATTTTAAACAGACTTTGTGGTCACAATTATGAGTATGACTTAAACATGACATTTCTGAATTTTACTTATATCTAACATATTTGAGGAAATATGATAAGAAAAAAAATACTTTATCCTATATTCAGTGACTCTCTCTCTCTATATATATATATATATATATATATGTATATATATATATATATATATATATATATATATATATACATATACAAGCATTATAATAAGAATGCAATTTATAAGGTAATAAATGATCATTAATAAAAATCTATCTATTCAGAATGCATTGTAATGCATTAGTCCTTGCTGAAATTGATGAAAACACTGGAGAGTGGACATCATGTGACCATATAATACATATATGAGACATCTTGTTACCTTATTTATTGAAACGCCCCGGTCATCTGCTGAATATAGCACTGATGTAATGTGTTTCTTTTTTACTTTCCCCTTTGAGTCCGGAAGGTCTCGGCTCTGCAAGGTGCTATGCTAGTGTGTCACAAAGACATGAAAAGATTCTGGCCATAGATGTGGAGGGATGGAGACGTCGATGGACTGCGGTAGATGGAGCTGTAGGAGTCCGCTCTACGTCCTGTGGTTTTCATCTGTCTGCACACTGCTGTCCACTGCCTGACTGAACTACAGCCTGATCACTTCTCGACACCGACACAAACCGCTGCACAATCAACTAGTCTGACTCAGAAGCCGTATGAAGACTCTTCACACGACATGACCGATACAGCTGATCAGATGAACTCGCTTCCTTCATGTGCTGGAGTTATAAATTGGCTCATTCGTGACTATGAATTGAATTGACCCCCATTATGAAGCTAGTAGTAACAGTAGTAGTAGCAGTATTTAATCATTTGTTTATTCATTATTTGTTAATAGAAATAAAGCTGAAAAATTAAAAATATTCTAAAAAACAAACAAACAAAAAAAAACTATGGAAATTAGAAGTGTTACAGAAATAAAATAAGTTATCTAAAATGCTACAAATATTAAACTAAAACAAAAATTGAAAGTAAATTAAAAAATTAAAAGTAATTTTAAAAGTAAACGAATAAATACACACAAACACACACACACACACACACACACATAAATAAATGCGGAAATAAATAAATCCTTAATAAAAGCTAATTCTAAACACTAATAAATGATAAACTAAAAAAGTTTGGTGTATAAATGACGTACTCATAAAACAGAAAATAGAATCAGAAAGTTACCATTGATATTAAAAAACAAAAAAACAAAACCAAAAAAAAACTGATTGTATTGTAGTGTATACTCCGATTAATGTTCTACATATCTATTTCTAGCTATTTATATTTGAAATGCTATATAAATAGCACTGGTTCACTAAAAAAAAAACCATTTCTTTAAATTTGAATATCTACTCAAACAAATTCACTTAATCACAAAGTTAAAGGAATAGTTCACGTAAAAATGAAAATGATCCCATATTTTATTCACCCCGAAGCCATCCAATTTATGGAGCTTCAAAATAATGGCTGCTATCCAAAAGAATTAACAAGCTTGGAAGAGCCAGGATATATTTTTAAAAAACATACATCTGAAAGAAGAAACCTAGGATGGCTTCGGGGTGAGTAACATATAGGGTCATTTTTATTTTTGGGTGATCTATTCCTTTAACCACTAACAGCACAGCATAACATTGCATAATAATACAGCATGAATACAACATCTAAGTACATCTCTTCAGTTAAATCAATTAAATGTTTAAGTATGTTTAAGTATATATTGTTTAGGTTTGAGTTTATTTACCATTTAGCTTCATCAATATCTTTGCACATCATTCTGTTTTATTAATAACAACTAAATAAACTGAATGGCACACCATCCCGGTCAGCACACTAATTTTAACGCTACGGAATCTTCTCTTTGACTTCTCAAAGTCCTGCTCTGACCTCCGAATGAGAGACTTCTCTCCATTATCGCGGGGAATGATCTGAACGCCCTTTTCTACAACGTGTGTTGAAAGGGGTTAGAAAATTGGAGGACATGGACTAAGTGTCCTCGACTTGCTCACTTGAAGGTCAAGCGGTGAAAGCCCGTTGCAATCTGAAACGACCGTATGGAATTATCATATCGTTTGCCGCGTGTTTCGGTGGAGGCGTTAAAAGTTAAACAAGTGCAATGAGAGGTTCACAGAGAGCTTGTCCTTGCAGGCATTTGCCAATAAGTATGCTTCAGTGAGCCTTGAGTGCTTGACTGTGAATTGTGGGATTACCTTTATGTACAAAAAAAGAAGAAAATGATTCAGGACAAAACATTGAAGATAAATCCGACTTTGGGAGCTCATCTGGAATAAGAAGGCATTGTTGATAAGAACTGCCTTTCAACAGACCAAACATGTATGCGATGTTTAAATTTGCTGTTGAGAACTCTGCTGAGAATAAGAGATTTGTATCAAGAATGAGAATATTAACAATAACCATTATTATTAGTATTACTACTACTAATAATAATATACAGGTACTGTAAAATAATTTAATTAATTAGGAAAATAATTTAAATAAAATAATTGAGATTTTAATGTAACATACATGATAATGACACATAAATTACAAAATTGCATCATCAATAATAATATCAAAATCAATAATAATAATAATAATAATAATATAATAATAATAATAATAATAATAATAATTATTATTATTATTATTATTATTATTATTATTATTATTATTATTATTATTTGAAGTACACTTTTATAAATTTGCTTTAGAAATTACAGTAATTTATTGGCAGCAGTTTGCCAGTAACTTACTGTAAATGAACTTACAGTGAAATACCGTCATTCTGTAATACTGTAATACAGTTATTTGCGGGTAAGTAACTGAACAGTAGTTTACTGTAAATTGTAAAGAAATGCAGTAATGACAGTATTAATCCTTTGCTCTTTACAGTAAAATGTTGTATGCACATTTTATAGTACATTATTGTACGTATTAAAGTAAAATACTGTTTAAATTGCAAAAATTGCCCCTCTTAGCTGATTTTTATTAGAATGTGGCATACTTTATGAGTGCAAAACATTATGAGTGCATTTTTTTTTGACAAACACATAAATAAATATTCTATAACACAAGTCCCATGTTCCCATGTGTAATGTTTCCGTATTGTAGCTACACTGTACTACAATTAGCTACGCTACTTGCAGCTAATTGTAGCTAATTGTAGCTATAAACACGTATCACATTTTTTAAAAAGTCTATTTTTCTGTGTTACCCAACACGATCGTACAAATGCTGTCCAATGAATCTGTAACATGCTTTAATTTTCCATATTGAAGTTAACTGGCTTCATTTGCATAACCCATCACCTTCTCACTAAGGCTAATCTGATAAAATGATGAGTAAGTAGAAACAAGCTGGAGACAATTACCTTTACTAACAGCTGCAATTACTCGCCCTGGGTGTATTTTTCTATGTATGCACAAAGATGACATATTTATGGCTCCTCCATGGAACACGTTTACGTCATGGGTCCTTGGGGCCAAAATACCTCTCGGCAGCTCTCCTCACATCTCTCATACAGACCCAAAGCACAAAAGAACAATGCTAAAGCAATGCTGGAGATGTATTATAAATGACCCTGTGCAATAGCAGAATGCGTTGTGTTGCATTGTATTGTGATTTAACATGTTTAATAAAACTAAACTCTTAATAATAAATTGTATTTATATGTATTTTTTTATCATTAGGTTGTATTATGCAGATATCTGCATTATATCACTCATTGAGATACTTGCTATCTTGCCCATGTGACAGCTGTGAACCCAATCATAGTTTTAGGTATCACACATTCTGATTTATAAGGGTCTTTTTCATAATTCTCTGTGGGCAGTGAAATAAATGTCATTGAGAAGAACAATTTAATACAAAATTTTCATTCTGAAAAGAGGTCTTTGTAACCCTTACCCACCTCAAATGTGTATTTTTCTGCTGACAACTTATACTGTATGCTATATTATACTAGTCTTGACTACACCTGCCTGTTCAGAACATATATTCTGCCCTTCCAAAAAAAAAAAGGTCTTTTGGGGTCACAGGAGAAATAAGACTTGATTTCTCTGCTGTAATGTCTTCAGAATATATGCTAAAATATTAGTCTGATCTCTTAGTCTTATTATTTTGTCATTATTGCTCATACTGCATGCACATAAACACAGAAGCAATTAGGAATAACCAACAGCATCCCTGTTTATTTCTCATTTTAATTCATGTATTCATTTGAAGCAACACTGGCCTCAAAAACTATTTGCTAAATGCACTGACATTCAACCTTTTTAATGTTGAAAAAAGATGAATGTCATACTATATTAAAGCCAGGCCATTTATTTCAGCTGAAAAAAAAAAAGAACCATTTTTCATTATTACTATTTTGAAAAGCATGAATGCACATGATTTCTGACCTAAATCAAACTAGGTGGAAATTTGCTTTGATAAAAGAAAAGAACAAAAATGCGTCTTCCGTAATTATGTCACATGGCTGGCTTCCGCTTTGTACTCTGCTTTACAATGGGGCACATTTGGTCCTCTAATCAATTTCATGGGAAGATTTCCAGTAACAAATTATGCATGCTAAATAAATACACCTGTATAAAAAGAACATATTCACAGATGTCTAGTTTCCATATGGTTGTGAGAGACTGCCTTTTTACCTTGTCTTTATATATTCAGAAACTGGGGGGAAAAGTGTAAAGATCTCCCATAAGATCATGCTTTTTTCCCTTCTTTGGTCAAAATATTTCAAACAAAATATGGAAAAATTGTTTTGACTAACCTAACGGTTAATTTGCACTTTCCATCTTACAAATCATTTTAGTTAATGCAAGAAATAGTTCTCCCAAAAATGAAAAATTGCTGGAAATATACCCACTCTCACACCATTCAAGTGTTTCTTTACCACAACAGATTTGAAGAAATGTAGAATTACATGACTTGCTGACCAGTGGATGTTCTTGAATGGGTGCCATCAGAATGATCCAAAACATCATTAATCCACAGCACTCCGGTCCATCGTGTCTTCTGAAGTGAAACGCAGTGTGTTTGTAAGAAACAAATTTATCATTAAACTGTAAATTCAAATTGCTGGTTCAAGGCTAAAAGTCCTCTACCCATAATGTTACTTTCCCCAGTTATCTCATCTGAACAGGTGAGAAATATGCACTTACTAAAGGTCGGTCATTCTGGGACTCTCATTCTGTCGGCACCTATTGGTGAGCAAATGATGGAATGCTATTTTTGATTTATTTTTTGGTGAACTATTTCCTTTAGTGACATCATCCTCCGTCGTATTTCTTAAAGGGGGAATAACAGCAAAGCATCAACACTTTGGAATTAGTTGGTTTGTTCCACTCTAAAAAACGGCATCCCGTTTGATACAATCACTTTAAACACCATACTAATATTAACCTATCATTTTGATTGTCCGAAGGTTCATAAGGTATTGCAGAAAACGAATGACCAAACACGCTCACAATTTTGCTGCTATATTGCTGGCTTTCTTGGCAAGCTCTGCTAAATGGGTAGGAGCCTCTAAGGGAGTTCTTTTGTCCATGGTGATATTAAGCCCAGAACATGAGTGGTACATGCTCTTCCCACTGATCTCATCCTTTAAACCTGCCAGGATGTTGTGTTTCGCTTGTCATCCTTCCTGACAGCATAAACAAGAGGAGTTTATTTTCGTAAAAGAGCATTATTTTTGCTCTCCGTGTAGTACAATATGCAATCAGATACAAACAATCTTCTACTGAAAACGGAATAACAAGTTATACACGTACCTGTATCATATAAAACAACCAGGTGATGAATGAATGTGATGGCATGACTCATACATTTCAAACAACTGGCAAACAATTCGTGAAACTCGTTCCATTTTAATTTGTTTAATCTCATTGCATTGTAATGGAGAAGGTTACTTCTGATTCACAACTGGAGTTCAAATCTTCTAAAGAAAGGTCCGTGCAACATTGCAGGATTCTAATTAAATGCGACACATGCAAGCGCAAATAAGAGTGCTAAATTGACGTAAAACAACACAAATAATAACTGCAATACAAGTGCATTGGTCGCAGCATGCAGCAATCAAATCCGATGGGAATTCTGGTGCAATTTCCGTAAAACGCATTCGGTGAATTCTGTCGCCCAGTTTTGAGCAGCTGCATTGCACGAATTTGCGTGTAAAGGTTTGACTCGCTTACCTCAAATGGGTTGCTAAATCAAGCGATAAATCAAATCTGTTGTATTTATATTTCAGTTATTTAAAGCCAAATTCCAATTCCAAGTTGTTTTTCAGGAAAATTAGCATAACAGATAATCACTCGGTGGCAAACGCTCCGGTACGCCTTCATTTATCATGCTCGTTTAGTAAAGCATCTCGACTCATTTTTAGGATTCTACTGCTGTCAACATCAGTCACTGGAAAGGATACAATCAATCATTCCTTTGAGAGCAAGTGATGGCCGTTCGACAGGGAGGGAACATTAGTCAGTCACTTTTTTGTTTACGCCACACAACGCCGCCTGCCAAGCCTTGGCCCCCGTGAGCGCCACTTGTTTTAGTTGGAATAGCTGGATGTGGAATTTCAATCCATTAGCAGGCTGGCTAGCCTTCCCACCGGCTTTACTGAGAGTAGCAGCCATCAGATGAATGTGCATTCATTAACACCAGCGGACATTTTCAGCAGTAGCTAACATACAGTCTCATGTTCGTGGCGCAAACGATAATTGCTACATGACTAAAGCTTATCTTCTTCAAATCAAAGGCATGAAATATAACCCGGAGGAAAATTGCACGTTTTCATAGCTCAGGAGATTGAGTTCTTATTAATGCTTTTTCCTGCCTCAGATGATCTCCTGAAATAAGAATTGCATAGAGCTGTACAATTAATAGCAGCATATATTATTATATAAGGACATCTCTTATATAGGCCTACTAAAATATGAAAGGAGTGGTAGCTTTGTATATACAAAGACAGTTTGTGCTATTGTAAGTGTGATTTTTTTATTTCTTTTTCCTCTGGAGGCTCACAATCTTACGGCTGTCTAGGAGAAACAATTGAGATATCAAACAAGATCTCTTTTGTGATTTTTCTTTCCTACGGGAAAGCTGCTCATTTAAGGAGAGGCTGGTTGGCCAAATGTTGCACCAGATGGATTTTGTTAAGATTTTCTTTCTTTTTTTTTTTTTTTTTTTGTATGCAAAAGAGAGTCAGTATGCTTTTGTAAACTGTTAAAGATTTATTGAGTGCCCACCTTAGCACGGATCTCCTATGGATTTCTCGATAGATCTGTAAAACAAATCATTATTTGCCAAATTAAAGAACGTACTGTGGAGATTTTTCTGCAAGATAGTATTCTTTTGTGACAGTCGTGGCAACGTTTTACTTCAGTGGTTGTTGTATGCGTGGCAGCACTTTGGAAATGAAATGCCCGCTGAGTAGGGTTAAGGGGTCATTCACACAGAATGTGTGTTTTTTTGTTTAAAAACACGAGACACTGCGATCAGAAATGGTTTTAAAAAGCGCAGAATGCCTGCTTGGCAGTGTTGCTGTCAAATTGCTACTGGTAAACAAAATCTCGCTACACTTGCCCCGCCTCCGGGGTCTTCTGATTAGTCTACTGTTTTAAAAGTGGCAAAAAGTACAAATGTCAGGGCATGTCAAAACTTCTTCAGGCAACCAAAACACCCCCAGACACCAGAGGGTTAATAAGCAGTACTGCATGTGAAAGTTGATATTCTCAAACATCAAAATGTCGTCATATGTGAGATAAAAACACATTTTCTGAAGCAACCATACAATTTTTTTTTTTTTTTTTTTTTACAAGTCTTTAGTAAATAGTGTTTTATCATCACTCATGTGTTGTAAGACATACCAGGTGTTACCTAACATGTTTCTTACATCAGAAAAGCCATGCATTTGTACACAGTAAAAGTGCTTCATGATGCCGCAGAAGAACCTTGGTCTAAATGGTTTCATAAAGAACCTCTGAAGAACCTGTTTCACAAAAAATTCCTTTGGCTCTTCAGATCAGATAAAAAGAAAGAGATGTTCTTTTCAGAACCTTTGATTGAATAATTCTTTCAATAAGCTGGAATATTCAGTGAATAATGTGAAATTTTTAGGTAGTTTGAGGCACGATTTCACCAATGAGCCTCTAGTTGCATGGTAAATAAGTTTGTAAAATAAATCAAAAGTATCTAATGATGCTCAGTGAATAACTACATCCAGTTAGTGGCAAACGAGAGCCATCTATCAGGCTTGAATGAACATTCTGTAGTGCAAAAAAGGAAGTGCAAAGACCTTCAGTGGGAAGAAGGGTAATTAAATGGACCAAAAACAAGTATGAATCAATCCTCGCCTCGACCAGGAAGCCCTTGGGGATTGGAGCTAAGCTTCGTTCTGTCTGTGAAGTGCTGTAGAGGTGGAATAATGACCATGGCTATAACAAACACTGTCTGCCTGGACGCTTGATGGATCACGTGAAAGTACCTTTAATGTCCCAACTCTTAATCCTCTTTCTTCTTTTCTCATGTGTTCGCTTGTTCGTTCGCTTATCCCTCACGGCCTAATAAGCATCAACTTTGGCCTCTACTGTGTTTCTGGTTGCTTTCATATACAGCTTTAAAGTTTGCTGGACTACACAATGTGTCTGGATATGCCCAGTTGTATAAAGTGCAGTTTTTTGTACTTAAAAATCAAAACTTTGTGCATTCTCTGGTTGACGCAGAGATGTACTAGTCAATACAAACATAGACTCTTCAGTTTAACAAGACAAACTTAGCATTAAAGAACCAGTGCTTTTTGGTTTATAAAGAATTTTAAAGCTGCATGGATGAATAATTGATAAACTTGTTAAAGCATAACCGAATCGTTTTCCTAGCATTGGGCAACCAATGCGATACTGCTCAAGTATGCTTACTGTGGAGGCCAGCTGTTTAGAAGTTGACGAAAGGGTTTGTCCTCTGTGTCCAGACAGCAATAAACCCAAAATGTTTTTTTGTGAAGATCACACTTTGGATTCATACTGAAAAGGATTTTAGCATCCTCAAACATTTGACCGAAATGAGACGCTCAAAGGTAATACAGAAAAGTTAAACCCGACCTTTATGAAAGCAAACATAAAAATCCCGCGAGGACAAGAACGATCACGACTCTCCGACCAGATCCGTTGTCCTCCTCAACGCATCTTTGATCCATTTACCATACACCAAGAGCTTAGTAGAATTCAGACTTCTCATGTAATTTAAAACAAGAGCTCTTACCGTTCTCCATCCAAATCTCAAAGTATTGATAATTACTCATGCAGCAAGGAGTGACGGTTACATAACGTTCTCACAGTTGGGAACACACAGATACGTGGGGGACCAACACAGATTGACTAAGAATTATGCAAGCGATGCCATTGGAAAAAACAGGCCATGGAGCTATATCTGTCTGCAAACCTGTGACCTTGCTTTTGCAATCAACTATAATGTACGTGTAATTAGGTTAGCTCTCCGAAAATGAGAGTTATTTGTCATTATTTATTCACCTTCATCTCATTCCAAAAAAAAAGAGCTTACGCTATCGTATTTTCCACACAACAGGAGGGAGGAACAAAAAGCCTTCTGAATTCAAACAATAAACTTACTGTATAGTATTTACACAACACATTTAAAATTATACATTTTTAAAATGATATTTGCAAAAATAAATAATGATGACTCGTTTCTAGGTTTCTAGGTTTCAAAGTTAAATTATCAGCATCATTTCTCCAGTCACATGATCCTGATTTGCTTCTAAAAAATATTTCTTATTATTTTCAACGCTGAAAGCTCTTTTTGCTTCCTAATATTTCTCATAATAATTCTTCAGGATTCTTTGCTGAACAGACTAGATAAATAGAAAAAATAAACGCAATAAAGTGGTCAAAAGTCACTTTATTGGATCCTTACTGAATAATAGTGTTAATGTCTTGCAAAATCAATCAATCAATCAATCAATTTTTACTGACCCCAGTTCATTTGTTCCTCACACAGAGCTGTCGCTGTGTTTTTTAATGTTTTGAACTGAAGTGAACGACATACATGTATGAAACGAAATGAGGATGAGCAAAGAGTGACATTATTTAGATTTTCAGCTGAAGTTGTCTTTCGGATTTGGATTTGAGCGGGGGAAGTTGGTCACGGATTGGCGTGAAAAAGCAAATTATTTGGGGAAGGCTGGTGCTCGACGTCCTTTAAACTTGATCTGAAGGCCTTCCTAAGTCCTAGAAGCTGACGGTACGATTTGAGCGGATGCAAGCCTGTGATCAGCTAAACAGGGTGAGTTCAGTGCTGTAGCTGTGATTGGCGGGATTAGGGTGAGGCGTCTGCGAAGCATCCATGTTGACAGACAAGCAGAGGAAGGACTTTAGTGCTTAGCTCGCTGAGGTTCAAGGAGGGGAAAAACATGATTGTCGGGCTTCAGAGAAGGCCTGGGGATCAGAGGCACTCTAAATGAGTATAATTATCCATTTCTGTTGCCCCACATTCCCAGAGGGCCATTAAGAAGACAGTACATGAACCTGAGACCCTTCTGAAAACATTTTCGAGAAAAACGGAAACGTGTGCGGAGTGTAAAGCGCGGTTAATATGCCCAACGTAACAATATTTGCTGCACGCTACGGTTTTTGAATAGTAATGCTTAAAAGCGTGCTGACAAAAGCTCATCTTGTGCTCTGGCGCTACTAGTTAAAGCTTTTATTAAAGCAGCTTGTACAAATTAATAGTACGATTCTGACTCAGTTTAATAAATCTAGAAGCCCAGTTCACTATGTTGACTCCTAATTTACTAATTCAATATTCCTTTACCTGGGTGTTCCTAGAGGAAATTGAAAACATTAGTTCAAGGTAATTGCTCATGAATTATAAAATCACCATAGTTTAAATTAAATGCTGCTGGAAGATTGAAAGCAAACATTTTATAGCACGTTGTGTACAGCACTTATGGTACTGATCGAGCATTTTAGGTGAGACAATACATTTTAGTAGTACTACTAACAATCAGTACTAATTATGATATCCAAAAATGAAAATCCTGTCGTCAACATCTATCTATCCATCTATCTATTGTATAAGAACAGCATGTTAACATACAGTACAGTTCATGTAGTAGCAATAGTAGTAGGATGTGATTTACAGGAATTATTTAAGCTATATCAGAGGAAATGAAACAATAGCAGAATAATAGGACAGCTTATGAATTAACAATCAGATTTTTTCTTTGGAACATAAGAAAAGCACATCTCTAACGAGAGGCTACAGAAAACTGCAACAATTCACATAAGAATAGTTCATAAATAGGGTCCAATGTACTGTGTTTATATAAGAATTTTCCCTATTTATTTTTCACAGGTGCGTTACCTCTATTGCACTTTCAGAGGGCAACATATAATAACAATTTTTATATATTTTTTTATATCTTTTAGTTTGTCTTTCATGTAGCATCTTCATTAGGACAACATCAGTCTTACGCAAGGAGGAAATTACATTGTCTCTTCACCAGCACTTCATTAGACATGCTATCTCATGCACCCTGTTTCATTTTGAGAGCCTCAATTTGGATCATTGTTGTAGCTCCTCGCTGCGCTTTTTGCTAGAGACAGCAAAACCAGGGCAAGACAAAACGACCGGAAGAACAAAATCACACGGGATGAATTATACAGCAAATAAAGCTTGGCTAAAACATACAAACGAAACATACATTTCTTTTTTTTGCACTGCAAGAGGACAAAAAAAAAGACAATAGACAAAAAAATATGCTCTGTAAATGCCATAGGAAACCATCTCCATATAATGGGCATGAGTCATGCATGAAATCACATTGTTATGTACGGGAGATTATGTTTCAGTCCAGCATGATATGTGCACATAACTTTGTGTGTATCTGCACATGTCTGCGCTGAATAGGGAATTGGAGCCATAAGCCATTTTTAGGCAAAGTACAACCCATAAACCTCCAGAAATGACGCATCAATCTATAGAGACTTGTCCTTCACAAAAGGGCTTGAGATAAACGCAGATAAAAAGAGGCAAATAAATAAATGCAATGCTTGACATAATAATTAAAACTATAAAAATAATTAAGTAATAAAAAAATAAAAAAATAATAATAAATCAATAGTATTTTACCTGCTTTCAATTTTGCATATCATATAATCCACACAGCTGATTAAATTTAAATGTCTATAACTGAAAGCAATTTTTTTAATTACATTGTGTACCAATTTTTTTTTTCTTCAGTATTCCACAGCAAGGGTCATCTTTTTTTTCATCTTTAAAATGCAATTGATTGATTTAAAATATTGCGTAAATCAGTGTGATGATACATTACACTCGAAATCATATGTTAGTTAGTAAACACTGTGAATTTTATACGAAGTATAACACGATTTATTGTACTGCATGGAAGGGAGAAGAAAAAAAAAACCAAAAACAACTAGTTGTTTGCACTCAAACTGCCCAGAATCACGGATCAAGTACAAATTGAATGAGACAGTGCAGTTGAATCCTTACAGGCTGTCTTTTTACATTACAGTACGGGAGCTTTTCTTCAAAGCGACTTACAGTGGGTTTGAACTTAACATTGTTCCCGTGGAATAAACTCTAAAGTTTAAACTCTGCCTGCTGGAGTATTGCAGATGCAGGTTCATCAATCGATAATATACATACAGTACATGACATCAGAAAACACATTTACACATTATTCCCAGGTAAGTTCACCCAGTGTGACTTTGGCCGCTCTGTGACTGTGATGTTGTTAAACGGCTTGAAACACTCGAGGAGTTATACATTAACCTGTTGTATTTTTATTTTTTGTATTTTTTTTTGGCCAGACATCACAAGGGCTGGGATTCAGGGAGTCGGTACTGCAACGCTTGCCATTTATCAAACGACAGGGTTACTGTGGATGCCTATCGCTAGGTGCAGTTTTGTAAACAACACCAAAAAAGAAAAAGAAAAAAAAATCATAAATACAGCATGAAGTCTAAACCAACACAAAACCCATCAGGGTGTCACAGGCCCCGGTGCTGATAAGGAAATACAATAGTGGTCTATTGAACCCTGAATATATTTCAGAATGCTACAGGATCAAATCGCACATAAAAACATTATATCAGGCTCCCTATATGAGGTTGATCTCATTTGTATTTGCATTTATGCGTGAGCAAACTGCGTTGTGCTAAATAATTGCGACTGTCTCGTTTCATTTTAGGAATAGCACAAATCCACCTATTAACTGGCTAAATGTAATATTGTATGAATCTCGAAGGATGCATAAACGTTTATACATCTATAAAGTTTAAAACGTAGGGATTTGGATGCTTACAAATACTAATGAGATCACATTTCCGAACACATACAAGAGGAGATTAGACAGAAATAACATGTCGGGTTATTCACACAAGCTGTTAAAATGTTATATTTGGTAACAGATAAATAACAGCAGCATAATACGCCATTTAGAAAACACTTGAGGATAGTCAAAGGTTTGCGGCGTCCTTTTAAGAAAATTACACATTTGCAATCGTTTCATTTGTCTTTTGCTTTGACAGAAAGAGGTGGATGGTGTCGCGGAGGAAAACAGGTGCAGGTGGACAAACATTCATCCACTCACAAGTTTTAGGTAAAAACACAAATCTCCAAACTCACGCTGACCTACATTAAATTATATTTAGCTCTCGAAAAATGAGAACAGCATCGCCGCGTTGACGTCAACATCAGGCTTTCCTTTCTAATTCTCTTTGCTTCAGTTGTTAGTTTAGTCCAATGAAATCTAAAGGGAGTTGAGACGAAAACAAATTAGTCGTGTTTTCGCACATAAAACAGCCTGCGGCTCCTGCAGAGGGGCCTTTTTGGTGTCTCTTTGTTACGCTCGTTTCTCTACCAGTTTAAAACTGCTAATTCGCCGAAAATCTACTAATTAAAACAATTTTTACAACAATCGGGGAAGATGAAGCCACATCGGGTGCCATTTGAGGAATATGAATGCAGTTATATGAAGCACTGTTAGCCATGTTTATGGTAATTTTCCTTGGATTAGCCAGTAACCAACAGGTGTCTAGTTGCTATGGCGACTGCTGCCAGTTACCAGCCCATAAGCATGGCTAACTGTGTTTCTCACAGCATCCGAGAACTTGGCCACGAGAAGTGCGCTTTATTCGCTTGAATGGATGAAGTATGCAATCTGAATACTTTAGCTTTATAAACCACTTTATTTGCTTCTAGGGGCCCATTGAGGCCCAAATTAGGCCTTGTCCACTGTCCAAATCGACTGGATACTACTGAACACTTGATTTTAAGGATAAACACGGGCAGGAACAAACCCCTAAACCATTCAAAGCGTAATTATCTCCATTAGCTCCTGGCATAGCTTGTGCAAGTAAAGCAATATATTTCCAATTTTACATTACGTAGCACGTCCTTCATAACCTCAGCTGCACAAAGGAAATAAGCGGAGCATAACAGTATCTTGAATATAATATAGGAGTTCATGAAATAAAAGCACACTAAAAAGGGGCTACATTTAGGGTTTATGTGTTTGAACTGCAAATACAATTTCCATGCATTTGGATTACACTTTAACATATTGCAATAAACTTAATGTGACGCTTTTATAAACTAAACAGATTTTTGTAACAGCGCTAATAAACTGAGTGGATTTCCAATACCCAGTAACTCACTTTATATATTTAGAATTAATAATTCACATTTGTTTCAATCTTACATTTTACACATTGTTCTATAGGTAGCATATCTGAACCAAGTTATTTTTTCTATTTTTTCTGGTTCTAGGCAATTTGATTAAATGCATTTTGAAAATACGATTATGTAGCTCAAATCTAATAAATGCAAATAGCTCTTACATGTTTTCGTTCATGTGTCACATTACATTTACTAGTTTATGATAAAATCGTGTAATCACAGTGGATGGACATTTTGAATACATTTAAAATACTTCTTAAAATCAGGCCTAATGTTTTAGTGTAAAAACAACAAAGAAGAAAAAAAAAAATCAAAAGACTCTAACAACACCATACAGCAGCGACAGACCCGCTGAGATGCATGTAATGCAAAACATTTCATTAACCTGCTCAAAAACACCCACGTAGGGAGCCAAAGAATTGCATAATGACATAAATCAAAAAAAAGCAATGCACAAATAAATAACTAAACCATTCAGAAAAGCCATATGAAAAGGTGTGTAAACAAATTTGCAATGAATAGCAAACAAGACTTTGATCATCTCCAGGCCAGACGGCAAACTAGCATTGTTACAGAGTTATAAAATGACTCCCAACCTGCAAAATTATCGCACTTTAACGTTTCCCCACGGCTCAAGGAGTTCCATTAAATACCATGATTAAACTAATCAACAGACTCATTGGTGCCTGTCAGATATCATCGCTGCCTTCTCAATTAGCTAAACCTCCTTGAACTCAATTGCAAATGTCGTCAATCGCATGCCATCTCCCTCCCAGGTCCTCTCTGCTGCAGTGACCCCCCCTAAAACAGGATAAGTGAAATAATCAGCGGGGAAATTAAACATGGTAGCCTCCCCTGACGGCCCCTCCCAAAGCCATCATGCCGATTAAGAGGCATCATTTGCGATTTGTGAATTTGGAAGTATGCAACTGATGTTTTCGTCTTACTTTTGTGCCACCAAATGAGTAATGCAGCCCTCGCTGTTGAAAACATCCGTTCAGAGCGCACATTAGCTCGGTGGCCAAAAACAATATCGGCTAATGGTATGAAGGCATGTGTTAAAATTGAGCTAATTTTGGTGATGGGACTGAGAGTGTTCAGTTCCGTATTGCACACCTTTGCAATGCTTCCCAAAACTTTCGGGATTTGTCGACAACCTTGGCACCCCTGGCATTTGATGACCTGATGTAGATATCCTTGGATGCAAATGAAGTTTTCCTGCTGTAGAGCTTGAACCCAGGAGACAGATCCAGAGGACTCCAATTATGTTTTTTGAAGATGTTGTTCAGCACACAAAGTTTTATTTATTCCTGCTAACTCAGAGTTTCTTGAATAAAAATGACAGAGAAAAAAAGCAACATACAATCCAAAACATAAAAAAAAGGTTAAGCGTGAGAAAAATAAAATAATAATAAAAATGCACAGTCACCTGACAATCAACCCTTGCACGTTATTAATTACGTTAACATCCCTCAGCAGCGCATCAGTGTGTAACAGTATGTCAAGGTCGGTCCTTTCATAATAGCCCCTTTGTGGCTTTACAATGCTGCGGTTCGCCCTCCTCAGATTATAAAGACAAGTTGTCAGGTTACCCAAATTATTCAAGCCCCTCATCCTCAGATGCAGCCTTCATTTTCCACAGCTATAAAAAGATCCACATCATGCTCAAAGTGGAATAGGACCCTTGAGCCTAGTGAGGCAGTGGGTACAAAGCAGACCTCTTTATCATTGAGTAGAGGGCCAGGTCAGCTTCCCTCCCAGCTTCCTCTCAACACTCGACACAGCAATTTAAAATCCACCGGCAGATACAGCTGTACCAATATTTTAGTCTGTCATGGTATAGAGGGCAAAAATGGCGAAGTTCTTAAAGCACCTCTAAAGATCAAAGTGGCATCAAAATAATCCATCGATCCAACGGCCCAGCTAGCAATCTGCGAAAGGAGTTTGCGATGGTTCGATGCAAGCCCTCGTTTGGAGTCATATGCTTGCGTATCGCTAGAACGCTATAATTTCACCTCTTTGTAATAGTAGTTCACCTCTATTATTAGCATAAGGCAGAATAGCTGTTATCGATTTCTCGTTGTTTCCCAGACCGCAAGAACAGTTGACCCTGTTTAGCGGAGTATTGTGTGCGCCGCTCTCCTGCTTGAAGAATAAGGGGTTTGCGAGCAGAACCAATACATACAAACGACCTGAGTTGAGAGGTTCACCAAGTAGCGGGTTTGGTGTATTGATCTGAGCTATTGAATTAACACCTGTCAACTTACAATGGGCCTGCAATTGTTGGTTACCTGGTGAGAGCTATAATCAAGCTTGTTTTAATTTCGAAGAAAATTCTATAAGAACCGACATCATATTTATTGATGACATAAACATATTTTGGTCAATATAGTGCAATAAGTGCAAAGCAATCAAAACAATGGAAACGATAAGGGAAAGAGAATTGCGAATGCTTGTATAAAAATAGGTGTTACATTAAAATATCAGTATTACACAACATAATTATTACTTCAATTATTATTTATGAATTTTGATATAACATATTAAAAATACATATTAAGAATGAATACACATATTCATTTTTAATATATAATATTTCTTCTAACGTTAGCTGGGAAGGCCCTGTGGCCTTCCATCTTCCAAAAAAGTGCAGACAGCATACAAAGACACTTTTCCTTTGAAATTGTTAAATGATGCAAAGTCTCTCTTCGACATTGGGGTGTGCCACTGCTGAAAAAAAGCCACTTGTACAATGCAAGCTACAGTAAGTGATCGGAAACTACAAACAAAATGTTCGTACAGAGAATGGGACATGACACACATAATATTGATGAGCATTGAAAAAATGTTGAAAATACATGGCAAAGAGTATACCAATAAATACAGTACTTACTTACAGACTAAAGCAGAGAAATTGTCCTGCTCGATTGGATGCGCTGCTGTATAGTGTTTCTGTCAGAAAGTTGTGTTTTTTTTTTGTTTTTTGTTTTTTTTCTTTTGTTCTTGTTTGCGAAACCCCTCCCCGACCTCTTTAAATTCACAATATTTGTATGATTATATTCCTGAAAATGTATTTGGGTGAGATTAACCTGTACACTTAGATTTATGAGTATTCAATCATCCACTTAAAAAAATAGATTTTTGCATCGCCAGTTTTATATCACAACTCGTGCTTTCATCCAAGTTCCGCGAGCTCTATTTATTTGTTTTCATTCTTAGATATTTCTGTAATGCCATGTGGTTCTGAAATTAAAGTAACATAGTTCGGCACACCCCACTTAAGGATTTGGACTTTTTTTTTTCTCTTTACGTTGATGTATGTTGTGCCAAGGCACCCTCCAGTTTGAGTCAGTACAAGGGGAAAAATGCATCTACTGCATTTATAGATAGCCCAACATTTAAAACTGGCTCTGTGTTGTCTGTTTCTCAAGAACTTCGAGGTAGTCCGGCTCTATTTGAAGTTTTGCCTTTAGTTCCAAATAGTCGTTTCTATTGGGCTCCACAAAGACAGTACTTGGCGCTGTGCCATATAGCATAGTCTCTCGTATTCCTTCTGGATGTAAGAACTGGCGCCTGACGTCGAAGTTTGGTTGGTATGTGTACGGGACGGGGCCAGTGTACTTATATTCAAACCTGCTGCCAGCAGTCGATGGGGATTTATCCGGCTCCAGGATTCCTCGGAAAAAGTGTTCTGCATCCTGGACAGGGGACGGCTGCTCACGAGGCTCGATGGTGCTCACTGTGTAATTCGGGCTCCTCAAGGTGACCTCCTGGTCCTCGTCAGCATTACTCCTGTAGGTGACCTTGAGTTCGTGTAGATCAGGGTAATCCTCCACAGCATTCCCTTCCCGGGACCTGTAGATTGGGTTTTTGCACATGTGACCTAACGGATGGGGAATGTACTCATAGACATGACCCGCTGGGGCCTTGACCTTGGGAACGGAGCGATTGCTATAGAGATTGTACTGCAGGTTGAAGGAGCTCACATCAGAGTTGTTTGTGCTGGTACGGTCGCTCTGAGACTTTTTACGCCTCTTCATCACCACCACAAACAGGCCGGCTGCCACAAACACCGACATAATGAAAACAAGGAGGAGGCTGAGAATGAGGACAGACAAAGGAACGTTACTGGAATGGGTGTTAAACCTCTGGGGTGTCTCCGTGGTGGTGATCCTGTCTGCAGAAGGCTCCTCAGAAGGAACCACGGTGGAGACGATGACATCGGAGTAATCTGGACATAATTGCTCAGAGGGGACAACCCGCATATCCTGGCCCGCGAGCCGCTTGGGAGTCACGCATTTGACATCATTGACCACTGTTCCTGTGTTTAGCTGCTCCAGCCAGATCTTCATGCCGACCACATCGCAGGAGCAGTCCCAAGGGTTCTCAAATAGGTCAATCTGGACCAGTGCTTTCAGCTGGTCCAGAACTCCGCTGACAGGCAGGTTTTGAAAGTGGTTGCTGCGAAGGTTGAGTCGGGAGAGAGACAGACTAGAGAAGATGCCTCCTGGCAATGTTTTTAAAAGATTGTTATTGAGGAAAAGTAACTGAAGGTTGGGCACAAAGCGGAAGGTGCCACCTACAATCTCTCGAATCTTATTATATTCTAAATACAAGTACTGCAGACTTTTTAACCCAAAGAACATATCTGCTGTGAGTCTGTCAATCAAATTGCCATTCAAGTACAGCCTACGTAGGTTAATTAAATCCCCAAAGGCTCTGTCGTGTATGAGTGCTATCCGATTGTTTCCCAGGTGCAATAAATCCAGTCCCTCAGCCTCCACAAAGTCAGATCTACGAACGACAGGGATGTAGTTCCCTGTGAGATACATCTTTTTAGGATTGTATGGCTTGGGCTTCAGATCTGATATGTTTTCAATCTTCCTCTCCTGGCAGTTGACATTTAGCCCCAGGTCGGAGATCTGTAGATTGCATGTACATGTGGTGGGGCAGTCCAAAGGCACGGGAGATTTGGTCTGAAAAGCAATGATGGGCCCATAGTTGTAGGGGTTGGCTGGGATTCGAGAAGTAGGCTTGGACTTGGTTTTGCCGGGTTGCCGTGTGCCCTTGGTCGGCCTGGACGAGGATCGCAGGACGGCCGAAGATGTGGCTGATGCCGTCACGGCCGCCGGTGTGGTCTGGAAATAGCCGCTGGTGCTGAGTGGGGGTGGAGGCCGCATCTCGTACTCTGATATGGCCCTTCTGGGACACAGTTCCTGCTTTGAGACCTCGTCCAGATCCCTGCCATGGAGCCTGAAAGGAGTCTCACATACCACCTCCCCCACCAGAGCTGTGTAGGCGATGCTTTCCAGCCAAGCCTTAAGCGCAATGAGCTCGCAGGAACAATTCCACGGATTCTCCTCAAGCTGTAATTCCACTACTTTGTCCATATGCTCCAAAAGGCCGATGTAAGGGAACATTTTTAAGCGGTTGCCCCTAAGATCCAGGTGCGTCAAGGGCACATTCCGGAAAATGTTTGTGGGCAAAGAGGACAACAAGTTGTCATTGAGAATAAGCACAGTCAGTTGCTGAAGCCTGCTCAGAGCATTAGGTTCAATAGTGCTAATGAAATTATAGTCTATCTGAAGGTATTCTAGGCTCTCGAGTCCGACGAAAGTGTCATCCCTTAGCATGTCTATTTTGTTATTGTTCAAATGTAATCTCTTTAATCCTTGGAGCCCGTTGAAAGCCCCGGTCTCCACCTCAGATATGTCATTATTACCTAAATGCAAAATAGTAACTCCAGTATAGTTGATGAAGTCATTGACAGATAGTCTTTTCAGCAAATTACCTGTCAGCAAAAGATGGTACATAGAAAACTGAACTGGGCTTATTTCCGACAGCCGCACAATGCCCCTGTTCTCACAACTGACCGTCAGAATGCCTTCCTTCTCCTCGCAAGTGCACAGATTCCTACAGATCTCCCCATAATTGTCATACATCTCAACCAGACTCAGAGATGTGGCAACCAGCAATATTATTTTCAGTATCCAGATATGCATTTTCTTGTGCAGGAATGGCCCAGCTCACGGTAGTGCAGTTGCAGTTTGAGGTGTCATCTAGAAAAGGAAAAAACGTGATGAATGTCTGTTACATGAACATGCAATGTCTACATGTGAAAACTACATTAAACGGCGGACAATGCCATAATGTTACAGGAATATTTTAATGACAGATTTGCAGGATCCTTCCCATTATTGTAATGCAAACTCCTAATGCCTAACAGCCTAATGCAAAAGGAGATTCTGATGCGAATAACCAATGGGCTCTGTTGTTTAGCCTCAACTTTGCAACGCAAGTGGTCTTGAATTGGTTCAGTATTATTTTTAGGCTGTCTGTATTTAATCGTATAAATAATATATAGAATAGTCTCATACCAAACTCTATCCACCATATCTACTGTATGCAAATGCATTTATTTATTAAACACATCATGCACATTATGTAATACTCGTGATATTGCAAATACAATCTAATTTCTTTTCATTACGCATTCAGGCAAATTTACAAAGACATAGAAGGGGAGAACGAAGGAGGCAAAGAGAGAGAGAGAGAGAGAGCGCTCTTGCTCCTTTGAAATTTAAAGTAACATCGACTGGCAGAAATGCTCTCCAATGCGCAATTTGGGAATGCATTTCCAACATATTATCCGGCGGCATCTCAACTCAAAGATGCAAAATGTAAAGCCAGTTGCTCGTGCACTGAACAAATCGACATCTCCATGGTTTCCAACTTGAACATCTGCCGCTGAACGAGACAGATGAGCAAATCTACATATCATTGTCACTGCAAATCGCCTTAAAACATTAAACGTAAGTCTTTTTTATTTTTGTCTTAAACCAGAGACCCTCGCCGTACCCCAATGCAAATAATATCCCCCGTACTCACCCCACATATCCGACGACTTCAGTTTTTTTATCAACTCTCAACCAGTATCGAAGTTAAACCTCGGAGTGCACGACACATCTACGTTTCACAAAGGTGCCTATGTTGAATTTCTCCCTTTGATGCTATATGTGACAGTCATAGCTCATCCCTCGGGCGACAAAGACGCGAGTTGATTAAAAGCAGAAGCGACGTCATCGATTATAGCCCGATTCCATCTTGATGGGGAGCAAACAATACTATATTAAACCATTTTGTTGTGTAGAAGCATTCGTATTCATGCTAATCAACCCCTCACACACTCTCTGTCTCCCCCCTCTCTCCTACATAAACACACACTTGGATGCACAAACACACACACACACACACACACACACACATTCACGGATACAGCAAAGTCTAAAGCTCTGTAATACGATCCAAAAGTCTACACTGGCCATATTGATTTTTATTTTTTTTGTTACAGAAATTGAATGAAAAACGATTAAAGAGTAAACAGTAATGTAACTAAACCGATTAATCACAAAACGGCTCATTCATCGCGCACCAAAAGCCGGTCTTTCCAAAGCAACGCGTAATGCCTCATAATTGATGCTCCTAAATCTAACGCCCGAAGCTCGTGAAGCACATATGAAGTTGTGTAACGCATACATAACTGAATATTTCACAAGCCGACACGAGTGTTAAAGAGGCAGCTTTCTATGCCAGCGCGATAACTGCGTTTCAGCACCACGGACGGCTCCAGCCGCAACAAAACGGGGCTTCGAACGAGACGGCTTGCTTTGCTTTGGAAGACAATCCATGTTTCTTACCCGCTTAAACGTGGTAAATTCGAAAACATCATGAGCACGGCCAATCCATAACCTTGAAGACGCCGGTGCCTCTTTAGCCCGACTGTATAATAATCCGTGAAGCGGTTCGTGATCAGCCTGGGTATCGCAAACTCTCCCTGGAAACGTGACGGTCAGCTGGCTGAAAATAGGAAAAACGCAAGTTTAGGAATTTCGCTTGATGTGCGTTGCCCTTCCTTGGCAAAATCCAACCAGTGCAATGTCCATTTTAAACGAAATGTATCCACGAGCAAGGCAGTCTATCCCTTTTTCTCAGGAACGGACGCGCAAAGTACGCATCCCCGAGACGCTTGTGAGTGGTACGGCTGGTATCGCGTTGTATATTGCCGGATGTACATGTGATTTCTTCGCTGATCTCTGGTTCCTCCAATGCCGTGTTGTCTGTTTTCATATTTCTGTATTTTTTTTATTCTTGTTTTGGCAAGAGGTTCCCATAAATCCGTCTTTGGAGATGTGTTGCCATCTTAACTAGTGTTTCAACTAGTGGAACTTGGATTTCCATTGGCTCACTGTTGCTGTACTGTCGTCAGATCAATTGTAAATTTGGGGCAGGGTGGAATATTTATGAGAGGACTTAAAATAAGAGCTTCGTGCACAATGTTGCTCGCACACTGCCCTCTCTCTATCTTATTTTACGCAACAGCATAATTGAAGGGTGATGGCGATGGTAAGACAATCGGAGAGAGAAAGAAGAGGAAGGGGAAAAAGGCACTGTATGTGAGTGTGTGTGTGCGTGTGAGAGAGAGAGAGAGAGAGAGAGAGAGAGAGAGAGAGAGGAAGATGCCCATAGAGGGCAGTGTAATTCGGTAAAAAAAAAGAAAAAAAAATCTTTTTCCATTTGTATGCAGTACACGACACATTTAACTTGTTATATCCTATAGTTCAGTTTCATTTTGCATAATGGGCACAAAGCATATGCCAATCAAAATTGCAGCCAATTTACTTTGCACAAAAGAAAAGTACATCGATGCATAAGACTGGTAATGCAAACTTCTTTTATTTTGTCATTTCTCTCTACATTTGAGAGAGAAAGACTTCAAACAATGCTCCATCAACCGCATCGCCCTTAAGGCAGAGATCAGCAATGCTTCTAAGTTTGCATGGAGCAAGATTTTATGTCTAATCCCCAATCTTTGGGAGACAGATAAGCTAAATGACAGGCATGCTTCAACCTTGGATTACTGATGCATTTTTTTGTCACCAGAAGGCTGATAGTGTACTGTGTCATATTGACAGAAAAAAAATATATATATATATATATATATATATATATATATATATATATATATATATATATATGGGATATATATATGGACCCTGTGTACTGACAACTGAAGTCACACCAGCAGATGCCACTATTAGTTTACTACACACACACACACACACACACACACACACAGACAGCCACAGTTTAGCAATTTCTGAAGGGATGATTATAGTCAACCAAAATGATTAAAATTACCATTAAAAATGACTTGAAATAAACATTAACTGAAGAAGAAAAGAAAAGTTAACTAAAGGAAAAAAACATGTCTGTCAAAATCTGACAAAAATTGTTAGGATTGTAAAAAGTAATACAATATGCAATATTGTTTCATTTCATGGTTGCAGAACAGCCCACAGTTAATGTGACGAACTACACCTGTTGTTAAAATCACCGCCAGAGCAGCTGATTAAACACCATTAAGCAAAAAAATGCCTGGCAAAATAAGCTCATGCAGCATTTGTTGTTTGGTTTGATGTTCTGTCAGTCATCTACTGCAAAAACATTTTAGCGCGGCGTCCGAACACACTCTTTCTAGGCCTGCAGACCAGTGAGACGTTTTCTGAAACACATCGCCCTCCTTGTGCCGGCCTCAGATTTATAAGGGCTCAGCTCCAATTACACCTCAAGAGCCACTGAGCACTCCCAGCGTAAATAGAATTAACTCTAGCATGCTAAAACTCACATGTCCTAAGGAATCTCCTCCTTTGTCCTCTTTTGTATGCTAATTCGTAACGTCCACCTCCTTTCCCATTCCAGCGAGGACAGTAAGCGAGTGTGACATCTACAACATCTTTAGCGTGGCATCGAAATTAACCACTAAGATGCATTAAATTATTTAAGTCACAGGCTGTGGCTAATCGCATTAAACGGCTACAGTTATAGGACATTTCCTGTTGTGAAGGACAAATCTCCAGAAATGAAATACCATTAACGTAATCTTTCAGAAAGTCCCACTCAGCATACAGTTACAGCCAAAATACATTACCGTCACTGTTCCTCAAACCTCACTGCTTCGCAATGTATCTAGTGCAAACTTTACATAAATAGGCCACTACTTTTTCCAAAAAAAACTAAAAACACCTGGGCTGTTTCTAAGCATGATTTTAAGTAACTAGGTGAATATGACAAATGTGGTAAACATGGTGCAAGTAAACTAATACATTTACAATGCAAAATCAAAAATTTTAGAATGATTGATTCACTTGCATTAAACGTGCAATTACATTTTATCATTTTTAAGAGTTTAAGTTTCACGTAGATAGAGCTTTGACCTCAAGTGAGACATGTATTGAACAATTATGTGATGGGATACGCTAAAGAAAGCATTTTTTGAAGATAAGCAATTGTACGGATTTTAAAATTTGTCATAGGTCGACCGCAACAAGAAAAATGAAACTATATTTAATCAAAACGTCTTTAAATACTAATGTGGATGGCCGGAAGAGAAGTGAATTTGCTTTTAAAAGAAGGGTTTTACACTCTAAAATAATAATAATAATAATAATAATAAATGATTTCCACCTAATAGACAATACTATAATTTAAAAGTTACCTTTTTTTAAGCTTAGGTTTGCAACTTTAAATAAATGGAGGAGAAATGCATTACTCTGGATAATAAAGTTGGCTTCATAAAGTAGGTTTTGGTTCCAGAAAAGAGACAAATACGCTGTTTTCCAGAAAAATAAAATAATGCAACTCGTGCATTAGTATATGCATCTGGCTTCCACTGTGGTATTTTCCCAGAAATGCCAGGATAAACCACACTTTTTATGTATGCAAAAGCCTTTCCCACAAAGCACACCATAACCCCCGGGCCAAATGTCTCTAAACCTAACTTTACCGCAATAAAACGAGAGCTCACATATATGTTTCATTTATCAGCCAGTCATAAATCACATAAAGAGGTAGTGAGGCATAACAAACACATCACTCCTAGATATTACAGCCATGTGAGAGTGCATATTCCATCTTGGCTTCTGCTCATAATGCAGGTCTTTGAGGGGGTTGTAATCAAAAGTTTTAAAGTTAAACCGCAGCATTTATCAGCCGGCGCTCTGATGTAAAATGTCGACTAGGATTCCGACCGAGGGGAGACAAGATTACCTGTTTGACAGGTAAGACGGATTGTTGAAACACAGGGAAGCTGTATATGGGCTTACCTTTGTCACGGAACGCTGCTAAAGCGCAAGCAGGAAACAAGAGAGCGAGAGGAAGGAAATCTTCTCACTTGACACGCATGCGTCAGCGTTATCAATAACAGAATAAGTCATCCGAGTAGATTTTTAATTCAAGCGGTAGCCCGGAACAACAAAAGGGTGTGTTTGAATATAAGCGATTATCATTTAATGATTGTAATTTGTTTATATACAGTTACATCTGAATTATATTCTCTAATTTGATACAATCTATCAATTTTAAAAATGTTTAATTATGTATTTATTTATTTAACGAATCTCAATTGAGATCAAACATATATGTGTACACACACACACACACACACACACACACACACACACACACACTCATGTTGTGTTTCCATGTTTTATGGGGACACTCCATAGGCGTGATGGTTTTTATACTGTACAGACTGTATGTGTTATTGTCTTACACCTAAACCCACCCCTTACAGGAAAGTGCCGGCAATTTTAAATAAAAAAAAAATGTAATCCTGTATGATTTATAAGTATTGTTGTAAGTATTGAGTATTGTTTCCTCATGGGGACCTAAAAAATGTCCCCTTAAGGTCAAAACTTATTGGTATTCCTGTCCTTGTGGTGACATTTGGTCCCCATGACGTGATAAATAATCATTAACGTCATTCATTTTATTAAGATTGATATATTATTATGGAATTATTATTATGTTGCATTTACTTTGTTATATTAAGTAATATTTATTATTTTTTCTATTTACCCACCTACCTATATACCGATTTATATTTAAGCAGGTATTAATTATACTTTGTTTTCAAGTATATCATATTCCAATTGTATTTATTTATGTATTTTTTCCATTTTTATTAGTTTTAGTTACACTGCGATGCGTCTCTCGACAACATTTTTGGCGTTTTCGTCATTAGAGACTCATCTCCATCGGGTTAAATCGCTAACCCAAAGTACGAGCGATAGCACTTAGCCTTAGCAAACACCCTGAATAATTACACACCGCACATCGCTTTTGCAAGTGAAATGAGAACTGTCGCGGAACTGTGAAATCAACAAAATAAAATACATTATGCATGGCTTCAAATCCGTCTTAGACTGAACAACAGGGTTAATGTCATTCTGACCTTACGCTTGTTCTGCGTCATTTTCAACATCACGGAACATTTATTTATCTGTTTAACCCATGAGCACCGGCCTCTTATTGCCAAAATAACAAAAACTGCTGCTGTGAGTCACTCGCTGTGTGCGTCTGTGGATGCGCTCGACGCTTTCTTTTCACCACACTGAAATTATTAAAGACACGCTGCCGTCTATCAGCTGTCCGTAACCTCATGAACCTCCTCAGCCAACATTTTCTATTTATTCCCATTGTCTCCAGACAAAGAGGCAACCTGTGAAAGCAGAAACCGGCAGAGCGGGGTTATTTTTAGACCGATCCATCACAGCTTACTTTATATACATCATGACAGGCAAATGTGCCCCATACGTTGATTCAGATGACACTTCTATAACCGGACCGACATTCATTTAAAAATTCATGACAATATATTAACCGGTAATTGACATATAATTGAAAACAATAAATATTGATATTAAAGTGCCCCTGTTGTGAGCAATAAAATGTAAAATAACACTTTCATTGTCTTATGATAAGCATTTATTTTTTACCCTATTTGCTCAGTGACTCCCAAACGACTAGTTTAACAATTAATTTTGAACAAACCCCTTTGAGTGACACTGATCTGTGGTGATTGGTCCGATCAGTCTCATTTTTATGTCATCACGCCTGCAATGCCTGATAAGGTGACATTTGTGCACGGCTGTTTTGTGTACAGCGTTACCATGGAAACGCCTAGCGGCAAAAAATGAATCTGCATTTTCATTCAGACCAATGTGACAGATGGGCGAGCAATATTCTAACGATTAACTTACGGCTTAGGATTTTGTTTTGAAAACTATTGTTTTAAGGATTCTGAAAAATAAATAATAGGGGCACTTAAAGATGTATATGAATGCATAAGTAAATATATCCAAATTCCACATTTCCACGTTTTAATCAATTTAAGTTTAAAAAATCTCTATCTATCTATCTATCTATCTATCTATCTATCTATCTATCTATCTATCTATCTATCTATCTATCTCTGTCTTTTATGCTCTACAAGAATGTCACTATACTGCAAAATAATGAAAATACAGTAAAAATAACCTTAGAAATATTGTAAAATATTATTACTTAAAAAAACTGTTTTCTATGTGAACATGTAATAAGCTTTCTACAGAAATATGCTGATTTGCTGCAAAAAAATATATATATATTTCTGGTTATCAGCAATGCTGAAAACTCATATTCTCATATTTTCTGTGAAACTGTGACACTTTTGAAACTGTGATAGCAAAGTAATGAGAACAGCTTTCATTTGAAATATACGTTTACTGTAAAAAAGTCGCTGCTTAATAAAAATATGTATTCCATTCATTCATCTCTCTCCCTCTCTCCATCTTAAAGTATGAATATGTAATTTAAATCCTCAAATTTAAAACCTTTGAATACTACTCTTTATTTCAGAAGAAAGAACACGCTACTTTGTCAGCACTTTGATACTGCAAAATGGAAGCTAGTTGCATACCAAAAAAAAAAAAAAAAAAAGTACACAAGCATTTCCTTTGTGGCAGGTGTGGGTTTGAACTGTCTCTCGGTTGCAGACGCATCGGTGCAGCTTCTGTCGTTTTTACAGTACATTACCCCGCAATGAAAAGTACAAAATTTACACTTCTACTGTAGAAATTCAATCCGTCAGGAGGAACGGCAGAATCAAAATACAAAATAATATAAACAAACAGCAAGCCGCTCCTCTGCTGGATACAAAAGGTTTATTTATTTATATGTTCGTTCGCTGCTTTTCGGGCATCTTTGTGCAGAGAGTTCGGCGGCAGTGATCTTTTCCACCCGCTCGAAATAGCTGCTTGTTTCTCGTTCCGCTTCGAGTCTCGTATAACAAACAGAAGCGAAACTGTTTAGCATATGCAAAATCGCAAGATGAACCGTAATGGCTCTTTAATGACCTGATCATTACTCTACACCTCTTATTGAGAGTATCGCATTTGTTCGCCATTAGATTGAAATCCGGAGAAAGAGGAGGTTGCTTCTGCCTATTGGCGAAATTAATAGATTTCTTAACTCACGAGAGGAACTATTTGTCCTCCGGTTTAATTAAAACCACTTTGCGAAAAACGAATAAGAATATCATCGCGCACAAATCGATTTTGTTCAGAGCAGGCATTTTTTTTCCTTTTTCAATTATCAGTTGATAAGAACATTTGCATTCATCCAAGTAAATCTGTTATTTGTCCCGGACCGGCATAAATACGTGGGAAAAAAAATTCGAAAGTACATTTTTTCTTAACCTTATCACGTCATACACCCAACTCTCCATACAAAAGTAATACAGCAAATGATCTGGTTCTGGACTGCATTATTCACGGTACAAGCTTATAGAAAGGGAAATGCAAATATTTGTCTGTCACTTCAGAGCTGAAAGCCCTACGGAGGATTCAGTGGACACCAATGAGTATTTATTTACCATGGAAAATCACTATAGAGACCCTGCTGGGACGACTTTCCATGCAAAGACTGTGTCACTCTGCTGTGTGGATCATTGATTTCTTTGCCTGTGATTTGAATCCCGCTGATCACTCGGGTTCTTGGGAATGAACGCTGAAGGACTGGAGATGTCTTTCTCAATGGGAGAAATCCAATCTGGAGTCCGCATTCGATATACAGTATTGTTTTCGACAAAAAGATCGGTGTCAAAAGCACCCAGAGATGCTCCCAGCAGTGAGAATATTTACTGTTTTGCCATGCTAAATGAACATGTTAGGCTCGAATGGCTTGAAATGCTATCATCGCAACAATTACCCCTTGAGATAAATGATCTCTTAGTAGAAGAGAATTAACTTGGTGTTAAACTGTGCAGTGTTATGTCTTAATTTATTTGTTTTTTAGGTAAGTTCACTGATAAACGCAGAGGGTTACAAGCACGATAGTCTAATAAAAGAACAAATTCATACTGATAGCACAAGAGAACACGCGCTAGCAAAATCAACAACAAATGTATCACTGTTCTAGCAAACAGTCAACAATGTAACAGTATTAATTATTCATGGCCCAGCGCATGCGAGGAAAAAAAAAAGCAAATGGGTGGGACTTTTTGGCAAGCATTTCTCATTTTCATTTAGTTTACATTGATGCACTGAAATAACATTTAAAAAAAAAAAAAAAAAAATATATATATATATATATATATATATATATATATATATATATATATATATATTTTTTTTTATATATATATATATATATATATATATATATATATATATATATATATATATATATATATATATATATATATATTTATATATATATATATATTCACAAATTGCAAAAACACACAAAATTACTAAAACTTTAACTACAATGAAAACAAATGAAAAAAAAAATAGTATTGCAAAATAGCATTGGCTTGTTGGTTAAATCAGAGTATAATGTATTGCAGTGGGGCAAAAGCACTGAGTTGCTGAAAGTTTTAAAAGTTGTAAAAAACTACTACAAACTTCAGTAAAAAATAAAAATACAATAATCAAGGACATCGTTTTTGCTTTTTTTACAGCATTATTTATTTGATCTAAAAATCATTTGTACAGAGCACTCTCCCTTCAATAAATTGCACATAATACGTCTGAGTCTCAGTTTCTCATTATAGCTACATGGGGGAAAATAAGCAAAATGGCTTTGCCAAATATAACCCCCAAAAAGACAGTTAGGAGAATAAGAGCTGTTTTTCTGATTCCAAACCCTTTTTATTTGACACGACATACAGTGCACACTAAAATTATGAATGTGATTTTTTAAATGTTTCTGCAAGAAGCTTCTTATGCTCACCAAGGCTGCACGTTTGATCAGCACGTGTTCCTTGTGAGCCGACTGTGCTACAGGTTCATGTTCAGAGCCTACAAATAGCATCTCAGATCAGATACTTATTAACTTATACTCTGGTAAATTGCTGCTAACATAGACAGCCATATGCATATTATGTCTCCTGTGTAGGTTTTTAATGGCATGCAAAATTACCAGAATAAAATTGCAGCTTATTTTGATTCAAAACCATTATTTGGACATAAAAGGCCTGAGATTTTAGGGATGTCTTCAGTCCAGGTAAATCTGAAATCGAACGCGCATGATGCTAACATCACATCTTAGCGTTTTCACAGTCTCGGCTGTTTGAATTCAAATTGATAAAACGCAGCTTCAAGCGCAAAAGCCTCTCCCTTCCCTCGAGCATCACGGCCAGCCGTATCTAACAGTCACCAGTCCTCATTTTCTTTTCATTCACTGCCAGTGTTTCAAACCGGACAGGTCATGCATTGCTACAAGTATCTGATGAAATTGGCCCTTCTCAGAGCTCCTGGGCAGAAGATCACAAAGCAGACTGGCGGTTGAGTTCTCCCAGAATGCTTTCTGCCCACTGAAACTTGCCTTTTCTCGTGTCCTCAGAGAGCCGGGGCTGCCAGGCCACAGCAACAGCCCAAAGAAACAGACAGGCTGGGCTCCACTAGGTTGCTGGTGTAATGAAGGAAGAGCAACAGCAAAGGACATTCTGCTGAGTTAATAAGCGAGTCTCACAGAAGTATATAGACATGTCTGAACGTCATCTATTTAGATCTGTAACTACGCTTTTTCCCCATGAAAATGATATTAGTAGAGAGTTAGTAGACGTGTGGTTAAGCTACTTACAGTTAGTAAAATGCCTAAAATAAAATGCAACCAAGTAAATACATAAAATTGAATAGACAGCGAATGATACACACATGCTTTGACGGCAAAGTGAGTCTCGGGTATCCAAATACTTTTGCATATAATGAGGCGGGAAATCCAATAGCAAGTTATGCACTGTGATATTTGCTCTGACTTGGGTCCATTGCACAAAAACTAAGCATTAGTCAAAGGAACCTTAGGCTGAATGCATTGCATATGACTTGACTTAAATGAAACAACTTCAATCCGAAAGCATTTGGAAATAAAAAAAAAAAAATGCCAGGCCTGTTTATCTCATTACGTGACGATACAGAGGTAAAGCACCTCCATTTATGTCTCTAATCTCCACCATTAGTTATGTCTCTTTTTATTATCTCTCGAACATAACGACGATCGCTCCAAATTAGACAAGAGCAATTGCATATCATGAGCTTATAAATTAAATCAATTAACCGCGTACTGCGACGAAAACGGGCGCATATTGTCAGACAACCCAATTAGGTGACAGTAAAGCATGAAATAAGCACTGCTTTATGCAAGGCCGGGCAACCTGACGGCTTCAAATGCATTCGGATTGGGAAAATGTCATGAACTCAATCAAACGCGGCAATCTGAAGATAATTGTTTTTCCTGTTTCCGAATGGCTCTTTTGTGTCGACCCACACCGGTCAGGACGGAAACCCAACGCGCTGTCAGCTAGCTGACATCCCCAGCCGCCGAGCCACCGCGTGATTGCCTCCCAGTCGCCTCGGATTCTGACAAATTCATTTTTCCGTACCTCGCTAACCTTTCACACGTTCGCGAGCTACAAACCCCAGAGAAACATCCCCCTGCTTATTCGACACATTTTAAGGACTTGCCTCAGGAAATAAAGGAGGAGGAAAAAGAGCCGGAAGGCCTTTCTTTGATAAAGGTAATTAATCAAGCACGCAATAAATCGCCCAGCAGGGGAATTCACCTCAAGCTATCGCAATTACCTCGCAGGATAGCACAGACATATGTTTACATTTGCATAGTCTCTTCATTTCGCAGGATGAAACTCTGTGGAAGCTCTTCAGTAACGCAGAGGTTGCGCGACATGGGGACAGGCGTTTAAAAATGTGGATAAAACAAATTATAAAAGCATTAAGGTGCAAAATCGTGGCTTCGGCGCAGGTTCTGAATATATTTTTGGCATCTTAACTGGAATAAAGTGTCTTTTTGTTGGCGAGTCGCTTGTTCGTTGTTCTCCGTATTGACTTTTTTTTTCTGGGGGCTTGTCATGTTGTCCCCTAGAGAGCCGATTTGCATAACATCATATCTGTCCGCTGACTTGTTTGTACTGGGAAAGTTTGCGAGGGAAATAAATAAATAAATGAAACAAAGACACGCATGAAGGCATCGCAAATCACAGTTTCCCACCTGGTCTTCAAGCGATGCTTCTCACTACAGACCTTTGAAACATCATAGTGTTTGACAACATCTGAAGAGAATATTAAAAGGAGGTAAACTGTTGGGAAACTTTCAAAAACAACGCATGACAATGTGTGCAGGATCACGTCGCGGGTGGAGGAAACAAACAGGCGTGAGGTACTTTCATCAGCAGACTCCCTCTGTGTCAGAAGAACTTATTAATGCTGAAATACGGATGAAAACGGCTTGTGTTTTTATCGCTACTTAACTAAAGAGATCTTGGGTCATATCAAGTGTAATTCAGCAATAAAACTAGACAAGTTTTCCCTCGGAGCAATGTGAAGAACATATTGCTGTACCGAAAGCGCCGGCTTCTTTGCACTATAAACAGTTTTGGGAAATTTTATTTCAATAATCGTATACGTTCATAGAAAAGACTTATATAAACATATTAGTGTTGTCAAATAATTCATTTGTGATTAATTGCATCCAGAATAAAGGTTTTTGTTTACATAATATATGTGTGTGTTGTGTATATTTAATACGTAGATATAAATACAAACGCATGCATGTTTTTATATATTAAATATTTTATATAGAATATTATACATAAACATAAAAATGTATATGCATGTAATTATTTCCAGAGCATAAAGTTAATTTGTATGATTGTATTTATATATACACATAAAAATGCAAAAGAAAATTGTTATAATTAATCACTAATTATTTTCACACTTAATTATATATATATATATATATATATATATATATATATATATATATATATATATATATATATATATAGCAATTGAGGTCAGTTTACTTATTTTTAATAGAAAGCAGGTGCATGTGTACAAGCTAAACATAACACAACAAAGTTACAGCCATCATATAAAGCACTTGCTTAGTTTACAGTGTTAAACCTCCCGGTTCAGTTTAATTTATGAGGAGGACCTTCATGCATCTGCACTGCAGGAGAGCATTACTCATTCCAACTCTGGGCTTAGCAAGAAAAAAAGTTTGCAAACCACCTCTGGAGAACATTCATCCCATGTAGAGACTATTTAAAATAAAACAGGTACACCCTGAAAGGCTTTAGAGCATATTATGCACAAAAAGCCACTATAAACTCACTATAAAGGTGAGTCAGATATTTAAATCAGTCAAAGCCACTAGCAACACCGCATTCGTTCAGTAACAGACGTTTGTGTCGCTTCACATCAGCTGTAGTAACACTCTATTTGCCTGCGTTGTGATAAGCCAAATAATAAATGAGAACTGTGTATATTTGCACATTTGGACTGGTGTAATAATTTGTTTCAGGCAAAGCAGGATTTGTGTGTGTGTATTAAAAGATTGGAAATTCATCACACTGCTAGCAACAGGACACCTTTCCACATTTCCAGTTAAAAGCAGAATGCATCGACGAAACAGAATAAAATTAAGTTCAGAATGTGCATTTTTCATTGAATAAGACACCTATTCATTTGTGCTACAGGGAGGAGAAGAATGGAGTAAAACCTGTGATGTTACGTAAAAAAAGATAACTATGCGTTAATCGCTGAATATTTTCGCTATGAAGAAGCCTCCTAACAAGAGCACGTGAGGAACAGAAAAGAGAGGAGAGAGATAGCCAGTGAACAGGATTGAAGATTTATTATGTACAGCTTGTCGGTCGGTGTGTTGGCCGTTGACTGCATCTGTCAGCAGAAAACCGGGTGACAAGTTATTAGCTTTAAGGTCAAAACCGTACAGTACAACTGTTTAAAATTCTTTTCTGTTTGACAGAACTGAGTTTGCTAGCCATCATCTCAGATGTTAGGCATTGCAGATTCGTTTGCCATGTTGAAAACAGCATTGTTCACCTCAGCTCCTGACCTTAACAGGGTAGTGCAAGCCAAGAATGAAATAATAAAATAAAATAAAATAAAATAAAATAAAATAAAATAAAATAAAATAAAATAAAATAAAATAAAAATATTTAATTTAAAATAAAATACAATTTAAAATAAAATAAAATTTGATATTTAATTTAATTTAAAATAAAATAAAAATCAAATAAAATTTTGTCCTCCATTTGTAACTGAATTGCTCGAAAGTAGAATCACTAGACTCAATTCCCATCTCTAATAATAACAGATTTTATTTTAGGATACTCCTTTAGCCACTATAAAAGACTTTTATGAAACTTTCAAGGTCAGTGCATGTGGACTCTTTAAGCACCTCGTCTGACCATTATATTGACCCGCTTTAACTCAATGAACTGAAACTCCATTAAGGATTCATCTCCCATCGCCCTCTGAAGTTCTACTCTACAGAGCTCAGATAATGAAACGTTGCAGGTCCTTGGCAGCAGAAGTTCAGCATGTTCTTCAAGACACTGCTATAAATTGACTACTCACAATGTCCATCTCTCAATAGTCCTTCTGTTCAACACCAACACGCTACCTGCGGACCAGGGACTGATCAACAGACTCCCTTTTCAGATTCTTTCCTTGATTAATGAAAAAAAAAGTTCAGACTGTCATGTAACTGAAAAGTGCACGAAAAAGGCAAAAAGGAAGAAGGGGGAAAAAAAACCCAAAAACAATGAACACCAGCCTCTTTCACAAAAAAATAATGCCAAATGTCAAAGTTGCCAGACTCATGCAACGTCTTTTCATTTCAACAGAAGAGGAGCTGGTGGAGCGTACAGACAGCTTAAATCCTTTCCTCATGGCCAACAGTTACCTTTGTTACTGGAACATTTGAAGCCTTTCAGCTGTTGATTTCTCAAGGATGGACTGATCTGTGACCCGGCCTTGCCAGGTTATGGACTTTGTCTTTTTTTGTTAAGGGTTACATTGAAAGAAACTGTATAAAAGGACTGACATTTTAAAAGTATTCTGCTACCCTGCCATGTGATTTATTATGCACTCTCCGTAAAAAGGTACAAAAGCTGTAACTGGGTCTGTACCCTTTCAAAAGTACCTTTTACCCCTAAAAGGTCCATATTAGAACATTAGAGGTACTTTTCTGTACCTTTTGAAAAGGTGCAATGCCAGTGACCGCTTTGTACACATTTTTGTCAGTGTCAGTTTGTATAGTAATTACCGCTGTGTCATTTTTAAAATTTACATCTCCGAGACACATTCAACGCATAGACTGAACTTGATTTAAATATGACATAAAAAGACATGGGGTGAAGAAACTAGACTGAAAAAAAAATAATAATAAATAAATAAATAAAAATAAAAATTCTGTAATGCTCGATTATGACGTGAGAGTTATTACTGTTAACTCGATTTCAAATAAACCCTAAATTACAAAAAAAGTTTTTGGGTACTGTTGCGTGAACATTGTTTTAAACATGCCTAAAAACATTAGGTGAAGAAATTAGGTTAGAAAGTAAATGAAACTAAGCAATTGGAATAAACCATTTTTATTTTTTTACTTAATTAGAAAATAAGAAATGTTAAAATTGAGAAACTGAGTCAAAGTATGAAAGTGTCTAAAACTACTACTGAAATATAACTAAAGCTTTACAGAAATAATAATAATAATAATAATAATAATAATAATAATAATAAAAATAGCAAGCATGTGCCTCATACAGTATCACAATTAATATAATAAAATTAAAAAAGGAACAAATAAAAATGTAAGAGTTTATGTGATAAAAAATGTATCTTCTCAACAAACTGCTTTTTAAAGCAATCATTCATGTCTGTGGTGTAGGTTGAATCACACACCAAAGATCAGAGCACCACAGTAACAAAAAAGAGCTCTCGTTGAAAGCAATAAATGAATACCCATTTTCACTGAATATGGGATCAACTACTCTGAAATGAATCGTGGCGACAGATTTGGCAAGAACAACGTTTACAATGATCCCAGCTTCCCAAACCCGGTTAATGAAACCACCGCTAACAAATTTAGTCTTCCAAATAATTATCTGTCGTGTGATACTTATTTTATTAAAAAATCATATTAAATATATTTGTGCAAATATGAGACTTTGACAGTTTTCAGAGAGCTTCCCATGTTCCCGTGTACTGTATTTTTTTTTATTATATATACAATATAATGTTTAATGTTTCATTTTCTAAATGTTTTTTTTTAATTTTTAACTATGCTAATGACCAGAACAAATTAGTTCAATCCCGCTTTGGTAACACTTTATATTAAGTGTCTCTAATACCTGTGTGCATAGTAACTAGATGTGTACGTAGTATGTAACTACAGCGTAAGTACACATTGGTGCATACTGTAGTATATAAAGCTCTAAATTTTGTATAAATACTCATATATAAACGATCCATAAGTACAAATGTGTAACAGGACGCTTGTATAAAAAGTGTAATGGGTAACTAACATCACTTTATAGTAAAGGAAGTGTTAAACTTTATATTAAGTAAGGATTTACCATGTAATTACTCTGGTGTTACACAGCAGTGTCCAGTACGTGTCCAGAAAGTTGGAGTTACCATGTAAGTACACAGGTATTACAGTGGTGCATCGACTCTACCAACTCCAGATCCAAATCATCACACTTCATATATCTCCAAACCTTCCCATCTCCAACCCGTCGATCACTCTTTTACATGTTGTTGTTACAAAATGTAGTTATACATGTCCTGTTACACGTACGATTCTGAGCGTTGTTACAGAAATAGTACAGCTGTAGATACTAAGTGTACTAAGTGTGTAGTTGCAAGTAAAAAATTAGCAACACTAAATAAAGCGCGACCTCATATTATCCTAATACAACTTCTATCGACATCCATCCATATTTATGTTTAAACATTAGTTAATAATGTTGATTCTTAATAATTTATTTTTTAATTTTTGTATTTTAAAGGACATATATTTATTTATTAGCTTTTTATCTATTAGCTTCTTCTTCTTCTTCTTCTTCTTCTTCTTCTTCTTCTTCTTCTTCTTCTTCTTCTTCTTCAATTTGCAATTTGGTTTCTTCACCCCAGAATGGAAATTTAGTCAGTAATCATTAACCTCTATGTTATACCGAACCCTTAGAAGCGCTGTTCTTCTTTGGAACACGGTTTACGATATTTTGGGTGAAAACTGGGAGGTAACGAACGGTCCAGAAAAGTATGAACGACATCTCCGTCGACCGTGACATTATAAAGCGACTAGAATACTTTTTGTACGTAAAGAAAACAAAAATAATGACTTAGCGTCATTACTGTAGCGTAATTTTGGAGAATATCAACTGAACGCAAACAGCATACGCAATTATGTGCTTATACATTTTCTGAATAAAGTCTATAAAGTTTATTTTCTTTGTGTGCAAAAAAATATTCCCGTCGTTTCATAAAATGCACAATGAATCACCGTTAGTCTTATGACAAGTCTCCCAGTTTTCAGTTTAGAGTAAATGATAACATAATAACAATAAAGCAATAAATTATGACAATTGGTCCTTTTCAAGTGGATTATTCTATAGTCAAAGACTGATGTTCTGATATTCTAGTGCACTAAAATACATAATGCCAATGCAGCTTGGCCATAGGCTTCTAATTATATGTTTTCAGCAGACAGTAAATCATATTCCAGCATCATTAAACATCGCAGTGTGTCAGAGGCATGTTCTGAGACGTAGGAAGATTTCTCAAGAAAGTCATAGCATATTTACTTCATACTTGATTATGACAACTGTTGCATCATTAAAAACCCAAACTTTCATTTCAGAACAAAATACACCGTAGATAAGCATTGCGATTTTAATGACTAGTAGCTTCCACTCGATTAATATTAATGCTCGGGGATGTATGCTTTGGGGGGGGGTTTGGGGGGGTGTTCGAATCCCTTCCCCTGAGCACGAGAAATCGTAACAGCGGAGAAGGCATCGCTAAAAAAAATGGAGTGACGGGTAAGCGGAGTCCGTCGGGGAAAAGGTGTTGGCTAAGTGGAGAATCGTGATGGTATCGGCAGCGTTTCCGATGCTAATGAAGGGCAGGAGTTTGTATCGTCATTGTAGCCAGAAGCTTGCCGCTCAGAACACAGGGGTGCGCAGATTGCCAGGCGGCCCAGTTCGGATTTAGTTGGGATAATGACGCACAGGAGAGGAAGAGAGAGAGCCGTTTCTCCTCTGGGAGCTCCTCGAACTGGGACACCGGCACGTCTTTTGTACGCTACTCTGATGAGATTGAAGTTGTGTCAGGTGCGCGTTGCTTCCCGGCATCGGCTGCCAGTCATATCCCTGTTTTTCTGATGGAAATGTGCGCGTAGAGAGCACTCCGTATCAAGGCTTTAAAGTAGCACTTATTGTACGGTTCGATAGTCACTGCGAGGCAAAAAAGGACTTTGCTCCTGATTTACGAGTCTGTGAAATGCTGAGTTGACATCTTAACATTTTATCTCTACATAAATAGTCATTATTGCTCTCCAAAAGTTCTGCCCAATAAGATAAGCTTTAAAACTGCACAGGAAGCACAGCTTCTCCTATAATTGCATTTGAAAATGCGGCAAATGGCATGTATATCTGTTTAAAACTTTTGAGTCATTTCAATAAATGGGTAAAACAGCATACTGCATTATCCCGGAGTTTATGACGTGTTATAGCGAAGCACAGATCGATGGGTGGAAAAAACAAAAACATCATTTTGGCTGATGCACTTCATTTGGACTATACGAGGCCATAATGGTAATAGGACAAATTATTAATTCATTGAAGACTGTGGCTATAAATCAGTGCCTTTTTGGCCCAGCATATGTTTACAATGATCGGATATGCTCTTAAATGAGCAGGACTTTCATGTAACAGTAAGGCATTACACTTCAGTTAAGTAATTGCACAGTAATTAACTGTATATTTTAATATTTAGAATATATAACATTCTCAATTAAACTGTACCTAAGTTGATAATGGTACCTACTGCAATAGTAAATTTAGTGCTATTCTAAATATATACTTATATGTCATTTTAACATCTTAATGGAAGCTTTTTATCATATATATATATATATATATATATATATATATATATATATATATATATATATATATATATATATATATATATATATATATATTTTTTTTTTTTTTTGTATGTACTAAACTACTCTAAGGCAACTTCAACAGCTTACTTTTTGTCATGGCATGTGTCCCATCATTTGTAAAGCACTATCATAGATTAGAAAAGGAAAGAAAAAAGAAACAACGACCGAACATTTAGGATCTTTTTGGGATGCCTCTACCCTCAGCAGATCTGTCCTCCCAGATGCCAATTTCCTCTCCACTGTGACATGAATGATTACCGCCGACTGCCAAGAGTATCTTGGACTGCATTTTTAAGTTGCGTTTTATAAGAAACACATATAACAGTGAAGTTTCTCCAAGTTTTACTCCACAGCAGATATGCCAGTCATATCTGCAATCGAAGCTCAACAGTTTTCTGTTGCTGATGACCTCTTCTGCAGAGTTTCTCAAAACCGCTTCATCATTCTCATATCTCCAGCCTGTGGTCTTTATTTAGTTTGGTGGTTTAAGTTTCATTTGATTTGCTCATTCGTTCTAAGTTTATCACTATTCGGGAGGATTAAATGTCTTTCAAGTATTATGTTTTTGTGCAAAACTGCAGTTTTGTGTCTCATGTAACAATTTTAGGATGATTTGATATATATATATATATATATATATATATATATATATATATATATATATATGTATATATCAAATCATCTAAAATTATCTATAATATGTGTATATATATATATATATATATATATATATATATGTGTGTGTGTATATATATATATATATATATATATATATATATATAGTGTTGTGAAAAAATGTTGGCCCTCTTCTTGGTTTTTTTCATGTTTGTCACACTTTAATGTTTCAGATCAACAAATGTGACGGGTAAAGCAAACACAAATCCACCTTTTCACATGTGACGTAGATAAAGCACATCATCTTCCTGAACTATCTATCAATCTATAAATGTAAACATAGTCTATGGAATATTTGCTGACATACTACACGCACATTCATCAAATACTATTGCAAAATGAACCAAAATACAACTTTGAAAAAGTAAATCGACTATGCACAACCTCAGTTGTTAAAAGCGCTGCCTATCGGTTGCTTCACATCATTCACGATATAACACATACGCACCTGCCACTCGATTTCCCTACTATTCTCACCGATTAAACCAAACGAAAATGCACGCAAACACTTTAGTGTTTGTACAGCCCTCTGCCCTCATACTGTGATGCGGTGTCAATGTCGACCAATCTGCTCTTGTCAAAGCGTTAGCTTTAATTGGTTTCCATCATGTGGACTGTTAGCCTTAAATGATGAAGGTGCAAGGAAACCATTCATTCGTGTAATCCTATTACCAGGCCTGGCTCACCACCTCTGAGCGCCAACCATTCACACGGCCCAAGTTCTCTTCCAGCAGTAATACACCCAAACAAACTACCTCTGCTGTTCTCAGCGCTGTCAGAGGAGAGATTAAAACCCTCACCCAAAGGCTCGCCGCCATCCATGCGGTGATTGAATGCGCTCGCGATGATTCGGAGAGGAACACCGCGCTTCCCTTTTAAGACGGCTTCCCTGTTGGAAAGACCAGTGCGGCTCAGCGTGAATTTGTGGTTAAGCCTAGTTTGAATTCTGAATGTGGTCAAACACCGTGATTCAGGCGGATGAGATCAGCGCTAAAACTCTTATTAAGAGCATCTTCGCATAGACGCAGACATCTATTACGATCGGATTTATTCGAACTAAATGTAAACATATCAATAAACAGACAAATAAATAAAACTTAAAAAAAAAGAAAACATGCAAAAAATAAGGGGGTATTTTTCCTAAAATGAAAATGTAATAAATGAAATAAAACATAAAATATAAAATAATATAAAAAACGACATGATGCTGGTATTTCGTTAATTAGAAGTCTATTAGTAGTCTTGTTTGATTTTGGCTGTTAAATACTTTGTAAACCCTCCAACAAATCTATGTGATCCTTCAATACACTGATCATGCCCGTATCAGTTTGTAATCTCACACACACACACACACACACTATAACAGATGATAATCTCCTTCTAAACACACACACACACATCATCTACTCCTAGCATTCAACACCTCGTCTCGATTCTTTCATAAAAGGCACTGGTCAAAACTGAACGGCTCTGATGATTGTACCACCGGCGAATGATCCTCATCCAAACGGATCCTGTTGCACGCGGTGCTCGCAGCTCCCTTGATGCTTGTGGAACACCATGACGAGAAACAGCTGAGCGAGGAATAAAAAAACGCTAAAGAAAACATATTTTTAACCGCGTCAAATTCCTGCAGCATTCAGAGGCACCACTGTCTTCGCAGCCCGATTCTGTCAACCTGATTTTGATAAGTTGTTGCTTGTGTAATGTCTTAGTCGTCTTTCTTCCTCCTCTTCTCTCTTTCCTCTGTCTCGGTGTCTCTCTCTCTTATAATTTTATTTTTTTGCCCCTCACGTAGTCCAAAATTAGACCTCCCTCTTCCAACCCCCAACAGATATAATTAATCACAGTGGGAACGCAAGACATGTAATTATGTAGGTTACCTCTGAACACTACAAGCTCCTCCCACTTTATTTCCCACTGTCCCATGTAATCTTCACAATCACTCAAACGAAAAGTGGGAGTTTAAATACAAACTGTTTTTTTTTTTTTTTTCTACTCGGTGATTATTGACTCAAACATCATAGTCAAATACGATGCAGATCATTCTATTAAAAGACATTTTACACTTTTATTTTTTTTTACACATTTTTCTCGTTATGCTATATGACGAAGACTTTTAAAAACATGTTAAAAAAATTTAATGTGATATAAATATCTGTAATGCTCATTAAATTAAATGAACGGCATTGATTTTGTCGATGTCTAGAAAAGCTCCTTAACTGCTGACGTAATTTTTACACATTGTTTGCATTGATAACTTTCAAGGCTTTCAACGCAAGTAAGGGCATATTCTTCACACGAAGAAAACCCGAAATCTAGAATCAACCGTCTGTCCATTTGCTCGCACTCATTAAGATATGAAAGGAGAACTTTGAAGCACTTACCTTAAGCTATCCGATTCTACCTCTGCTAAGTTTCTCTCTCCTCTCACTGGGAAATCTGAGATGACTAAAGAGAATTGTAATGAGTGAACTGGCAGCGAAATAAAGTCAGCATAATATTTCAAAGTCAAGTACAAACCTGTGGGGGAAATCATCGCCTTACACATTTATTTTAATAAAGCATCCCGAAGCTCAGTGATGAAATGTACAGTTGTAAATCACATGTTTTATGAAACTTGTGGTGTGCAGAATTTATAGAAAGTGTATCTGATCGCTTTTTATTGTGATGAATTGTTCTTAATGTTTAATTGGGATAAGCGTGCATGATGTTTTTCAGGAGCTTCTCGTCATTTTAATAGCAAGTTATTGTTCATGTTTACGCCTAGTACATTAAATTGCTAAACTGTGTTCCCGATCCCATTCGAATGCTTAAAATAAGCGTTATTAGCGTAGGTGCTCTTTTGATGCATCGAGACATATTAACATTTACACCACGCTGGTCTGTAATTTGGCTTTAGATTTCACGCTGATCTGGAAGAATCCATTTCAAATAAACATGTCTCTAAATGTCCAAATATATACAAATAAATGAAAGATTTGTTGCTTTGCAAGTTGTCACGTTAGGTCTTTAAGTCAAAGGTCTGCTTCTATATATAAAGGGCCATTAGCATCGCCATACAGAAAATCTATTTCATGACTTTAACAGCCATTGAAAAAAAAGGACAATGGGTAAATACATATATTATACAGATATTTTTATTTTTTTACAATGCGTATAGTCGTGGCCAAAGGTTTCGGCAGCTTCAGTATCCGTGGATTATTTTTCCGCATGTTTCTATGGTACTGTAAAACAACAGTAAAATTATATGTTTTAAAGGTTTTTATTGGCAAAAAAAAGTAAAACAAAAAAGGAATCAATATTCAGCGTCGACCCTTGTTATTCATAACCTCTGCAAATTTGCTCTTGCATGCAGGATATTAGCCTCTGGGCCAAATCCTGACTGATGGCCATCTATTCTTGCCTTATTAGTTTTCAGAGTTGATCACAATTTGTGGGCTTCTGCTCGTCCACTTACCTTTTGAGGACTGACCACAGGTTCTCAATATAATCTTCTTTATCATGTGACAAGGTGCTCCATCATGCTGGAAAATCCATCACCAAATTGCACCAACTTTATATTTTATTTTAGTATTATTTTAAAGATGTAAAACTGTACACACACACACACATATATATACATACATACATACATACATATATATATATATATATATATATATATATATATATATATATATAGTAAATATATTTACCATCAATTAAACATTTCAATTTAAATATATATATATATATATATATATATATATATATATATATATATATATATATATATATATATATATATATATATATATAATTGAAATGCTTAATTGATGGTATAATGCTTACAATTTAAATTATGTTGGTCTTTTGTATTTATCAAAGAATCTTGAGAGAAAAATAAAATTATGAAAATATGACATAGCACAACTGTTTAACATTAAGTTAAAATTGTAATAATATCTCACAATATTGCTTTTTTATCTGCATTAAAAAAAAAACGCAGTCATGGTGAAAAAAACAACTAAAAAGAAAAAAAACAACCAACCAATCAATGAATCAAAATCAACCCAACCAGTCAAATCTGCCACAAACCCCGTTTAGAGCTGTATTTACGATGTTAATTCTGCATTTAGATAGGATCTTTCCTTCCGGTTTCATTCCAGTAAAGAACGAATCGTGGCTGATGAGGAGTCAAAGGTCATTTATTTAGGTCTCACCTCTTTTCTAACACATGCTCTCAAGGATGAGCCTAAAAGGCTTCTCTGAATTTCAGAAATGTCAATGGATATGCGCACAGCTCTCGGGTTGCCATGGCAACATGCTGCCTGATCTAAAAACAGAAAAAAACAAACAAAAAAAAAAACACGCAGGACTATTGTTCAGAGCATTTTAACACTTCACGTAAGCGTCCTCACATTCACGTTCATTGAAACTGGATGACTTGTTGTTTAATGTAACGAGAACATTAGCTTTCATCAAAGAGTTTAGCACTTTTTAGAATGAATGGCTTTTCATTAAAGGTTCAAAAACAAAGACATTTCATAAATTTTAACAAAACAAACAAAAAAAAAAGTCTTACATTTTACTTACAAACTATCCTGACTCAAGTTTCCTTTACTAATCTGTTCTCTTATTTACCTGCATTACTTTCTGCCATCTTTATTGTCCTATCAGAGAAGACAAATTGACTCAAGACTCAAAGATTTGTTTTGCTAACCTGGTTGGTGAGATTTTACTGTAGTGCCACAAAAAAAAAAGCATTATTTCTAAATGTATAATATAAAAATCACTTTAAACATTGATACGTATGAATAAATAAATATTAATACATTTGTAATAAAAAAAATGGGTAATTACTTTTTTTAAAAATACCTTTATATCTTTCAATACTTAAAATATTTTATATTTAAAACAAAAATCTGTGCCTTGCTTTCATTTAGATAATTTAATCAGATAATATGCGTTTTCGATATTCAACTTACCCAACGCTGATCACGAATATGTTGCATTTATGTAATGCAAACATTCGGCATTCGCAATTTTTGCCCCTCAGAGTGACTTGCATTGCATTCCAGGCATGCATCTAATCAGTCCATGCATTCCCTGGAAATCAAACCCATGACCTCGTTGTTGCAAGCACCATGCTCTACTGATTGTGAAGTTCTAAATGGAACAGAAGGCAGCGACCGATCTTTGCCATTCCGTTCACCTGCCTCACCTAGCCTTGTGATTGGCTGTGGGATTTAGGGGCTCCATGCAGCCTCACGGGCTCAAAGGGTTAAGGTTAGGCTGGTTAGAATGGGCAGGTAAGTCTCTGCAGGCATTATGAGCAAAAAAGCATGCATTTCATTGACAGATTTTGTCTATGCATGCTGGAATTGTTATTATTATTTTGCATGCACCTGCCATGCACCAGCTCATTGTGCATTGTTGCATAAACTGCTCTTCGTATGCACTTTTAAGCAAATGCCCCTACATTTTATCTCTGATGTTTAAAACCTCCCAAAAATCTCCTTACACCAATTATATTTCCTCCGATAACGGGTTCAACATCAGTTCATGATGAGATTAATGTGGAATAATGAACCCCATCCAGAGGAACACTCCTGACCGACTCACAATTAGAACGATTAGAGGCATCTGACAAAATCCCTCTTGACCAGGAACGAAGTTTGCATTGTGTGCAGTCAGCAACTAGATTGAGATTTGCCAATCAGATCACAGTGCACACTTCCCACAGGAAATATGGTGAACACTTGCTGATTTTGATGGAGTTGCAAAGAACTCCAACTTGGCAGATCACTTCTGTCATGCAGGTTGGTGTTTATGGGTAATGTTAAATTTTAATGCGATCAAACTGACTCCCTCGGCTCGGGTTGAAGGACGGTTGAAGAAGGGGAGGAGGATGGGTCTCTAGTAGCAGCTATTTTTTGCTACATCTTCAAATTGAAAATGTATTGCTTTTTATGTCATATTACTAAAAAAAAGTGCGTTAACCATTAATAGTCAAATTAAACATACAAATTAATGAATTAATTAATAGATAAAAAAAGCACAAACTGATCATCTTGGTGGAAAAGGATCAAACGAACAACCAAATATTATATATATATATATATATATATATATATATATATATATATATATATATATATATATATATATATATATATATGTGTGTGTGTGTGTGTGTGTGTGTGTGTGTATGTATATATATATATATATATATATATATATATATATGTGTGTGTATATATATATATATATATATATATATATATATATATATATATATATATATATATATATATATGTGTGTGTGTGTATATATATATATATATATATATATATATATATATATATATATATATATATTGGAAAGGCCTTTGGGTTCCATTAAAATCAATAAGCAAAACATACACAAATACAGATGCTTGTTGAATTTACTTTATTGCCGTAAACACTGGACCATGTCAGAGCTTTGAATGCCACTCACAAAATCATAACTATATCATAAAATCAAATCATAAAAATAAAATATAAATTCAGAAAATTGCACAGAAGTCTAATATACTACATAATAAATAAATAATAATAAAAATAATAATAAATAATAATAACAATGCATATATTAAACAATTTTCAACCGATATTTATGGATGATTGGATGATTCCGAATCACAGAATAAACTGTGCTTAGGGAGTAAAGACGGCGTTTGGAAAACAGCAACAGGTCTCCCAAGCATATGGCGTCCCCCAAGGATCTCACCATGCCTAAATATCCTAACACGGCCCCTTCCAGCGCTGTCATGACACCAATCATTATGCCTGCTTGCGCTTTCAGATGTTTCCAGCATGGTGTTTAGAAGAATGGCTTGAATGTATTATAAGTGAATAACGAAAGTACGCCACAGTGAAACATGTGGACACACACTGATGGATGGATGGATGCATGCGTTTCATTAAATTGTGGGGTTTAATTGATAAAAATTGTCATGACAATTTGCACTGCTATTGTTCTGTGCAGTTTACCTGTCACTGTCAATTAACATTTCTGCAAGTAAATGTAACAAAGAAAATAAGTATCTTCAGCTTGTAGTACGTTTTACTTGTTAAAACTTACTATATATATATATATATATATATATATATATATATATATATATATATATATATATATATATATATATTATCATCATCTTCTATCATCATTTAATATTATTAGATTAAATAGATTATTAGCCCTATTAATCATGAAACAACAAATGCATGAATGAGAATGACTAGAAAAAAAAAAAATATATATATATATTTGTCAAAAATAAATACAAATGTCATTTATACAGCTATTAGAAAGCCATCTTTCGACAGACAGAGCATTTGGGCCTTGTGATTATGCCAAGGGAGTTCCACATATTTCCATGCACTTTTTCCTTTAAAATAAGATTCTGATATCCGCTCAAACAGCACAGAGGGCTCATATGCAAATATCACCGGGGAACCAATCAAAAGTATCCTACGCTTAATTACTCAAGCGGTTTCCATGGTGACGAGGTACCAGGTTCCTCCAGGTGGAAGGAAGGAAGGACACATGTCTGACAGTCTGCTGGTCACAGCAGCTGATGTTCTTCTGGGAAAATACAAGCTAGTTTCTAATCGCTGTATGTCTGAAAGAAGAGGTCGTATAGGGTTGGTGGAATTATAGAAAAATAGTGCGCATGCAATGGCCGTTTGCTCAACAATGCCTATGATTTCTGAAGGATCATGTGACTCTAACGATGCTGAAAATCAGCTTTGATGAATTGCATTTTAAAATACACGTTACTGTTATTTTAAATAGCGATAAAATGTTACAGTATTGCTGTTTTACTGTTAGGTTTTGCACTCAACCTTCACGTCCGTTTCTACATTCAAAACAATGACGCTATTTATGTTGACTGCCATTTCAACGTGCCCTTGATGGATCTGAAAGAGCGGCTCGGGAGCGAAAGGAAGAGAAAAAAAAAAAGCGAGCGCAAAATAAAGAGCAAGAAAAGTGGAAAAATTGCAGTATATGCCTTTTTTTCTCCTCTGATTAGATTTGCTTCTTATCTGTTTGGGAGCGATAACAGTTTTACCCGGGGCTTGCCAACTGCATCCCAATCCCGTTCCTTAACCGGATGAGGAGCCATGCCAAAGAGTCTTTGGTGGGCTGTCACTGAAGATGCCGCCTCAGCCAAAAGAGTCACTCGGCCTCCCAGTCGCCTCTGATGGGCATAATGCCGCTACACGGCGCTTGGGAAATAGCGCTTTGAAGGACACGGCTGTTGTCTCTGGGCTGAAGGATGCACGCTTCGGTCTGCCAGTACCGAGTGGACAGCAAACAAAAAGAGGTTTTAAGGACCCTCAGGCACTCGAGGTTAAGAGCTAATCAGGCAGGTTTAAGGGAATCAAACCCGCCATCATATTAGGATTAGAGGATTGTCAATTGTAAGATTGCGTTTGCGATGGCGCAGCGATGCTCTAGCGCTAATTATGTCTTTTTGTCTTAGTCCCGGAGGAAAGAAAACAAACGTAAATGGGATCTTGTGCATCTCTCCGTCGTCACAATAAGATTAAATGAAGAGCAAATATTGCTCGAGTCTCCAGCTTCTCATATCCGCCTCCTGAGAATAAGACCCTGGTGATATCACACGAGACTTCAAACTGAAACTGAAAGCAGGTATCTCAAGATTTCTTATCAAGTTTCTCCAAAATGTGAGGTGAAATCTGCATTGAATTTGACTGCATTCATAATGTATGCCAAAAATGAAATAATAAAACAGCATAGCAACAAACATTCTTAAAAAAAACAAAAACCAAAAATAAAATTATATATATATATATATATATATATATATATATATATATATATATATATATATATATATATATATATATATATATATCTGCAGTCATGTATCTCAATGTAAATCTTGTGTGTCAAAAAACATAAAAAAAAAATAAAATCATGTATTTCATTTTAACATTTATGTTGATTATTGAATACCATTGCACTATATTCACAGTCAATTTTACATCAAAAATGAGTTTTAGGGAAAACATCTGAAATAAATTCAATTAAATCTCCCCAACTATGAAAGAGCAACAGGACAGCTGTAACGTTTTCTATCGGGATCTCACTTTAACCTACCAGACACAATTATTATTATTATTATTATCATTGTGAAAAAAAAATCGCAAGTCCCTATAATCACACTGAAAGCCGCAACACACGGTAATACGACATATATAAATATATTAACACAAACAGAACGTGTTCTTTCAAGTGCTGAATGTCTGAAATCCAGCGGTTCACTCATGTTAACACAGATCTGCTCTCTAAAAAGGGAAATGAAAGATTCCTTTGTTTCATCATACTCATCAAAAATTAATCGCTAGTCCATTGATCAAACATGCCGCGGTTATAGAAACTAACACACTCCTGAAAAAAAAAGAATAATAAAATAATAAAAATCTGAATAATACGAAACTCAAAAAGGAAATGGCTCTCGGATAATGGGTCGACAACAGGAAATCTAAAGCAATGTGCTTACGGAGTCATTCTGCCAGAGCTCATTTGGTGTAGCTCAATTTGAGAAGATATTTTTGAAAATTACAGAAACAAGATTAGTCAGTGACTGATGTATATACTTGTTATATATATATATATATATATATATATATATATATATATATATATATATATATATATATATATATAGTCATTTTTGTCTTTTGTTGAAATGTGGATCCTTTTTTACACTCTGGAACGGATGTACTTTCTCTTTAGGAGCTTGACGCTAAAACATCTGACATGGCTTCATGAAACACTTGAGTTAAAAAAAGCCGAGACTTCCCAGTCGCACAAATACATCTAGTGTGGTTTAAACAGTATAGCAGATTCTCCACCGAACGACTGCACAATACATTTATACCTCTAACCCTACATTATAGTGCAGTCATGTACCTGAGAGAGACCACAAAAACAAGATGGGTTGTGTATTAGATTATCACCGTGATGGATGATACCATATGCTGTTTTATGTGGAGGAAAAAACGTACACTGCGCTTGATCAATAATGCGCACTTGCAAGTGCACTTGATCGATCATTTTTCCTTCAATCAGTGCTGGAAAGGGCGTCTCGGGTAGTACATAAATCCTTAATGTTTTTGCATAATAGTGTTTGCGTAATTAATTACAGCGTTTGATTACTCACAAACTTGTTTTTGCAGGTCAAAAAGCTGCAAGTCACAATCGATACCGGCGCACTGTCACTAAAGTTTCGTGTCGCTGTGAACCATCCAGGCGATGTCCTTAAAACAACATTCAAGGATCCTCTTGTGCTCTCAGGGGCCTGTGTTATCTCCGAGACTTCTTAAGAGAGACTTTTGTCCCATTTTTGCTAACATTAAATACTTTGTCATGTTTGTACCAGATACCGCCATACCCTTGAGTAATCTATTTTTAAATGACAAAAAAACATGCACCTGTTTTTGTCACGATTGTGTTGCATTTTCAAAAAAAAGGCAATGCTATTTTATCTTTTTTTCTTTCTTCTAAATAAAAAAATACATTTTAAATATTATTATTATTATTGTGATATCTGCATATATAATTTATTGGCACATTCATGCACAACGCAACCTTCTGCAGCTTCACAATAATGTTTATTTCCACGCACTCGGGTGAAAATCTTGTAACCATTGTTAAAATTCAGAGTTTCAGAGCAGTGGCCCTCTTGGCTTGTGAAGTTGAGTAGCGCTGGTCGGTTCATGCATTAAATCAGGCAGCTCACCGCTCATTTCTCCGACAATAAAGTCAGTCTGAGGAGCTCTGCAATTTTTTTTTTCTCTTCCTCATCATTTATCCTTAGAAACAGCTTGGCGTTTTTTTGTCTGTATCACATAATGACACAGTCCCGTCGTGATCAAATGTCCCAAAGCCGCACGAGAGGCAAAAATGACATCTTTTATCATGGTGTAGCAATAATCAACAGTTTTGTTGTGCTGTTTGTATTGTGGGAGTTCTTTGCTCAATCTCGGGTTTCTGAAGTCTCCCAAAATGATAAGTGAAGAGCGGCTTCTCCATTTCCTCACCTGCTATCTGTTCAGCCGGCCTCTGCGGCACAGAACGCTGTACAGCCTGACCAAGATAAAAGATGCAAACTCTGGAGGGCAACAGAAGCGTTTATTTTATAGGATATGATTATAGGGGAGCAGGTTTTCAATAACAGTGCGGCATACTGGAACCAAAGTCATTAATATAGAACAGATTCCTCCTCCTCTGTTTCTTCTATTTCTAATAGTTTTCACTTTGTCAAAAATTAACTGCCAAACCTTTTTTTATTCATTTATGTGTGTATGCAGTAATATATATATAATATATATATATATATATATATATATATATATATATATATACACACACATATACATATATACACACATATATATATATATATATATATATATATATATATATATATATATATATATATATATATATATATATATATATATATATATATTTTTTTTAACTGCTCTGAAACTCAGAATTTTCAAGAATGTTACAGTACGTGAAAATAAATGTTATTGTGGAACTTGGGGCTGCAGAAGATATTTAGCATCTTCTAATTTAGCATAATCTACATTTGGTTGATTGATTGATTGATTGATTGATTGATTGATTGATTGATTGATTGATTGATTGCAAAGAACGCTATTAGAATGATTTCTGAAAGATCATGTAACACCAAAGAGAAACATCAGCTTTGCATTACAAGAATAAATTATACATCCTATATATATTTATATATTTAATTTAATTTATATTATTTTATTTCACTATATTTAATATATTTCACTATATTTATTTAGTATTATGTGTTAATAAATGTATAATGGGCAGCATTAAGTTATTAAATAAATAATAAAGGTATTTATATGATAGATATAATAATATAAAATAAAGGATACTTTTTTAATATCCAGTAAGTGTGACATTTGAATGAATGAATGAATGAACGAATGAATGATACATACATGGAACAAAAACATTCTTAACGGATCACTGAAACATCAAAAAACAAAGGTAAAAACTTGCTGATGGAAGCATGGTGCTAGCAACATCAGGGTACGTTTATGTACATGTATTCAAATATGAATCAATCATATTCATTCATTGGTCAACTTCAGCCAATCTGACAGCATATGCCGCTTCTCTGTTCGCTTCACAAACTCCCTCATCTTCATTATCAATTATATCTAAGTAGAACACACCCAAATACTATTATAGACCAGCTGCCCTGATGGCAACAATCATGAAGACCTTCAGAAACTTCAGTCTTGGCCAGTGTCAAAGCTTCCCCTGACCCCTGGCCAGACCTTCCGTACATTTGCTTGCAGAGCAAACAAGTCAGCAGATACCGGCGTGAGCTTGGACCAGCACTTTGTTCTGCAGCACTCGGATTGCGTGCGAAAGATCCCGAATCAGGATTTGCTCATTGACTTCGGCATCGCATTTTAAACTGTAATCTGGCAGCTTCTATAAACCGAGCTGTCCCATCTGGACATGTCAGACTCCATCTGTCAGTGGATCTCTGACTTCCTGCGTGTGAGGCTGTGAACGAACACCTCTGACGCCATGGAAGCTCTCCTCTGTTCTGCTCTCACAGCACCAGACAATGCGGCTTTTCAAGTCTTCTCCTGAAAGGGCCAAATTCTCGTTGGCCTCATTAATTAAGAGTGATGAGCCTGCTTTCAGACGCGACGGGGAACACCTGGTGCAGCTCTAACATACTGGAACTGATCTCTCTGAAGACTGCGGAGATGCTTTTGAATCTAACCATGACTGACTCGACTTCAAGTGTAGACAGAAGAAAGACTAAACTTCTTGGAAAGAAGTTTCATTAAGTTAAATTGCGTAAATCAGCGCTAATTGGCACATTTGCATAACTAAATATTTATATATAGCATCAATAAAATTGCGAGCCGACGGATGAATGGAATGTGAACAGGAATATCTGTAAGAGCTTATGTGAAGACATTAGATATATGACACGTCAACTTGGATGGATGGATAAATAATACAACATATGCAAGATAATACAACAAAACTACTAAAACTAAGTAAAATCGAGAAAAAAATTACTCAAACATTCATGAACAAAACTATAACTGTATCTGAATGACACTAAAATAATAGGGATATTTTGTTATTTAATGAATAGTCTCACATACCTTCAGACTGATGGCTGAAGGTCTGGAATACATGGCAGGTTTCGCTGGCCAAGGCCGGCAAATAAGACTGTTTGACTGACATGTCAAACAACCAATCACAGCTCATTTCGTTCAGGGTTATGTTTCGGGCGTGAAAATAATGCCACAATAACAGAGCATTGTGTAAAATGTGGTTTAAAGATTTTATGCTGCAAACTTTAGATATTTCATGTGCCTTTAGTTGATCCCGATAAGCGCCCGTCGTCACATCTTTCTTCTTTCGTGAGGGACACTGTGCCACGGCGTCTTTGTTTCCAGGTGGAACGTTTAAGAACAAAACAACAGGAAATCCTTTATAATTTAACCAATCCGACAACGACTTTGAAAGCTCTGAATTGTTTCCAGATTAATGCGCATTTGCGTCAGACGTTTAGCTGGTTTAGCTATTTAACAAATAAGCCTACTTCTATATACTTATAGAAACATTTCTGAATAGTAATATCGATTGATCTTGTGTGTTAGAGGGGACTTATACTCTCACTTTTGATCAGTTCAATGAGTCCTTGTTGACAAAACAACATCTATAAAACTACTGACCCCAAACATTTCAGTCTCTTGAATGAATTAATTCTTTTCATATCATGAAAATCTAAAGTGCTAAAATCAGGTCTCGGGTGCTTCTACCAACCGAGGAAATGTGAAAAACATTAACCCAGTCTGATCTCTGACGTTGCAAAGGGATCTCATTATAATTTTGCCAACCCTTAATCTGCAAGTTTCCACCTGCTCGACTTTTTGATTTCAAAAGTGACAACGCTGTACCAGTTCAAATGCCATGGAGAAAGTTTGAGCAAAACATGCTAAAAGAGGCCCAGAGGAGACAAGAGAGCAGTGGATTTATTGATTTGTTTCCTGTAACTTATATTGCAGCTGCCACACGGATCTAATATAAACGTGTACCTCCACAGACACAATTAACTGACTGTTGTTGGTAACTCGTGTTTTTATGTATACTCGGTGAGAACGAGAACTTTAGTACTCGCATGCCTTTGACAGCCACTTTCTGTGTGCGCACTCAGAAGTTCAAACTAATATGGTTTAAAATGCACAAATGCAACGCGATAAAGATGACAATCGGAGACAAAACAGATGTTTTTAGCAGGTACGGGCTGTGGTGGAGCAGAACTATTCTGGAAAAGAGGGCGGGAGGTAGCAGCTCATTTGCATTTAAAAAGACAGGCGTGAAATTCAGCCTTTATCTGCTTTAAAATAAAATAATTAATGATCTGTAAGCATTATGAGCTGAAACTTCACAGACACATTCTGGGGACACCACAGACATTGGAAAAAGGGGCATAATATGTCTCCTTAAAAGCGCAGCATGTAAATAGTAACTGCAAAAACAAAGGCATTTCACCCCAGAACGTTCATTTCAGAGTAGAATGAATGGCTATAACATTATTTTTTCAAGGAACAGCAATGTAAACACAACATTCCTAAATATCTACAAACATATTAAGCTAAACATATTAAGAAACATCAACCATATCCTGATAAAATACGGTATACAGAAATGCACAACATTTTTACTAGGCAAGTCTTGCATTATAAAGAACAAATGTATTAAGCACAGGCTTAATTACAAACCGACTGGATACTAAGCCCTTGGTGTAAACTTTTAAAGTAAGACCACACATGCCCTATAGCCCATAAAGTGTGATTGCATTTCAATATGTTCAGAAATAAATGCATTACATAAAATGTATTCAGGTTGGTCAAAGCCTAGTGGTTAGTGCATATGTTCCAATACACTGAGATTCATGCAGGCAACGCAAATTTAAATCAGGCTTGCATCATTTCCCAATCATTTCCCCCACCATTTCATGTCTTCTCAACAACAACAATAAAGTCTGTACTTCCTGCGGCAATTGAAAAGTTTGCCACGAGCAACGATGATGCAGTTCTGCTCAGTTATTACAGTCATTTTTTTCATATCACATCTAAGCATTTGTTCGTATTAACCACTTCACAACACAACATCATATCTGGTCAGATGCAGAGATCACTAGATGTGACCTTCCCCTCACCGAGGACTTAAGTTACCAGATCCAGACAGAAAGTGACGCCAGCCTTTTGCATCCATATTTCCTAGCTTGCATTCAACAGTCATCGGACCTCCAGACACTCAACGTGAAAGTAATATTGTTGCTTCTGCCAAGTTGTGGTCCTACTTAACAAACTGACAACCTAGCATTACCCTAACGTCACCACTGCGGTAAACACCACCTGAAATCATTCACCGAAAAGCAAAATGTTGGAAGTTTTATGCAAATTTACACTCACTTGCACTTCCCATCCTTTTTAGTGCAACATCAACACATCGATTTTCAAAATGTAAAATGTTATGCCCGCCTTCCCTTATGCATGCACTATTTGCATTTATGAACTGTAAGAAATCCTATTTTATGTTCATCCATGCGAGATGGCATCAAATGCCAAGCCCATAACCTCTTGCTCTAGCAATTACACTTTGGAAATATGATGTATATTTATATAGGGTGGGAATTAGGGATTTGTTAATAAAATAATTACCACTTTTTACGACAGCCTTCTTTCCCTTACCAAGCAAATGTGGCATTTAATAAATGTCACATAAATCAATACAATAATTAATAATAAAGACTATTTTATAATGTCAGGTAAATAGCGAGTAAACCGCTCAAAGACATGGAAGCTACCTTTTTATCACAGGGCGAGAATGTCATTTTCTTGTTGAAGTCATCTACTTAAATCCACTTCTTAGAGAATAATTATGCAGCCTTTAATGTAAACAAGATGATTTCCCTTACCAAGCGAACCTACAAATGATTCATTTAACCTCTTGCAGCATTCATTTACATTACCTAAGGCAAATCACACTGGAAGCAGTACACTTTGGCACAAGGCCCAGCAGAACATCAAGTCATAGCAAAGCTTAGTACCTTTTAAAAAGGTTTCATTTGTATTTATTAACGCCATTGATCTGTATTTCGATTTTATTTTGTTTTATACACATTTTTTAATCCTATACTTTAATTCCATATTGCTTGCTTGTATTTAAACTTCTTAAAAAACGCGAAATAAACCGTTACAGGATCTCCACCAATTCCTCCGTATTTCTAAGAAATGTATAATGAATCAGAAACTGTCGTTTATATACACAAACATTGTCTTTTCACGTTGACCGTGGAGGGGCAGGAATCACAACTTTATAATGTTTGCGTCTCCATCCATTGCCAGCGAACCACTGAAAGGTATCAAGGCCGTGGATTTCGTAAAGGTGAAAGTAAGAATGCAAACTAAGAGAATAGGTCTCCAAAAGCCATTATCTTCTCCTTTTTTTCCAAATGCAGACTGCCATCAAGAAGACTGAACAGCTACAATAGAGCCATGGCACCTTTGATTAATTTCACTGCTTCCCTCCTCTGACCAAATAATTCATTTATGTGTTATTTCATGTCGCAAGCTCTGTACGGAAGGGACAATAGCTTCGCCTCGGCATCCCGCCAAAAGCAAGTAGAAGGAGAATGTAATTTTATACAACTGCCCAGCAAGGGCACCTTATGCTTCACTGGCCCAAACGGCGTCCAGTGTTGCCTCCTGCAGGAGCGTTCGGATAGACCCGGCGGAGCTTGATGACTTAACAAGTTTAAAGTGATTTCTTTTGAATAAAATAAGACAGGTCGTGACCCGTATACCACTGAACACGTGTAAGCTGCTTTAAAATGCTAAACTGGTGAAAGATTCATGGGGGGTTTATTAGAGGTACGATATCGGCAGTGACCTTGGTTACATATTGAGACAAAGTCATGCAAGTACATTTTTGACATATTTAAGCCTTTGAAATATTTTATTAAAAAAATAATTAATTTCACAGTGCTTTCGGGAACTTTTTATCATGTTTAAATAATGATACATTTTGGGGATTTCTCCTTATAATTACTAATAAATAAATGAATTAATAAATACTACTACTATTAATAATAATAATAATAATAATAATAATAAAACCTGCAGTCCCAATCATGCTTAACACAACGATGGCATCATTAGAGTATTATTGAAACCATAATGAGTTTTATCAGATATGGTAAACAATTATCTATTCTCAAAGTAGTGTTTTTGTTCTTATGTTTAGTTTTTACATGTTTTATATATGACTAAACATAAACCGCAGCGCTTAGTAATAACAAGCTATTACTGATAACAATACCACTTTTGGTATTTTCACAATATCAAAACCAACATAAGTTATGGAAAATGTTTATGCAAAATAATGTTTTTACCGTAATAATCATTTTTATTATTAGTTCTCATTATCATTATTTAGAAAAATAATAAGCACATAATTTGTAAGCTTTCCAGTGCGTTCTGGAAACCTATATTTTCGATAACCCCTCTCTCCCTCGTTACATAGTTGTAGAGAAATTGCAAACTAAATTGACGAGGAAAGGCGCATTATCAACTCGACATGCTTTACACATCCTGCTCTTAAGCAGCAAAAAAGTTTCATTAAGTTCTCATTGAATTTATCAGACCCAACAGATATGTCTATAGGTGCATATGTCATTCTGCAATTTTGGTATTTTCAATAACAGTTTCACTATAGAGGACACAGGTGAAGATAAAAGCTTTGCAGAGGCAGGAAACTGGAGATAGCACAAAATAGCCGCTTTAGCAACATAAAGGCTGCCATTTTGGACTGAAATAGACATCATTATAGTAGGAAGCCCAGAACATTGAGATATGGCTCTTCTGAGAAACTGACAAGTTGCTTCCTTTTTAAAAAGCAAATAGAGTGGAGTAGGGCATATTATTACTTAAAATGTAGGCTTTGGCAATGCGAGACACTTATGAAAAGTTGTAGAGAAATGTGCTAAAAACACTTTTGAATGCACTTGCAATTTCAACAGACAGCATTCAAAGTGAGTTTGCACTGTACGTTTCTCTATTGTATCCATGACAGATGTGTACACTTCACGGCATAATAAATTCACAGCAGGAAAGGTTGATGTGCCACAGTTATGGTGTCGAAAGTAGATTTATGGATGTTCACTTTGGTTTTATGTTAGTACATAAATCACAAAGGTACATTTGGTACACCTTTGTGCGATGTTACCACTTTAGGATTAGAGCGGTAAAATCTTCTCAAGCATCATGATTTATGGCCAAAACACGTGACATTCATGTATTACGACATGCAAATGCATTTATTTAGCTTTTAGTTTTAATAGCTCGCACACACACAAAAAATGCAAATTTGCTGAGAATATATCAAAGATGTAAATGATGTTTGTTTCTTCCGATTCTGAAAAATGAAGCAGGCCGTGCTCAACATTTAATCGTCTGCAGTGAATGGGTGCCGTCAGAATGAGATTTGATAAAAAAACATCACAATAATCCACAAGTAATCCTAGAGGTCCATTAATTAACATCTTGTGAATTTAAATCCACGGCTATAAGAAGCGAATCGATCAAACTGCTGTCCTCGGCTAAAATATGAATCCATTATTGATAACGTTGCTTTCTCTAGTAAAAAAAAAAAAAAAGAATTAAATAACTAAATAAGTGTGAATACCTGAATGAGGAGGGATCTGAGCGCATGCGGATCAAGCACTTTTCACAAAAAACAGTTTTAAACAAAAACTGTGGGTGTACAGTACAAGAGTACATCATATTATTTATCATGATAGATTTTGGCCAGTGATGATTTAAAGTCATAGCGCATTTATGATGGATTTGCTTCTTGCAAACATGCAGCTTTTTACTTCTCAAGACATTCATCGACGGGCCGCTGTGGTGTGGAACAACTTCCATTTTGACTCTCATTCTGACGGCACCCATTCACTACAAAGGTTTCATTGGCAAGTAATGATGTAAGTGATGCGATGCTAGATTTCTAGAAATCTATTGAAGAATCAAACTCATCTACACCTTGGATGGCCAAGAGTAAGTATGTACTGAAAAAAAGTAATTTTTTGGTGTACTATTCCTTTAATCCAAAGCAATTTATAAAGAAGGAAAAATAGGACGATTTTAAACACGGTAATTCAATAATTAAGAACTTTCTTCCAGCTAAAGCAGCAACGTGGTTGTTTATCTAGATTTCATGTTATTAAAACTATACAGTAATTGGTTCTCTTTAATACAAGCTTCAAGGAACACTTTGTTTAACGAACAGACTGTTTTCATAGAAATGTTGATTAGACTAACTATGGATGTTACCTTTCTCTTCACTCTAAGTTCTAATTGATAATCGTTGCTGAAACTGTTCAAGGTGCAAATGAATAATTCCTTGCAAAAGTTATAGAACTTTTACATTTTCTAAATGGGACCATTTGGCTTAAGGCTGCCCCAGAGGCTGCTATAATGCAATTGAAAGGCATAGCTGAAACTACATAGCAAGTAAGACAGGCGAGCCCCAGGCCATAAAACATAGTGAGGTGTAGGAAATCCTCTCTTGAAGTCTGCTGACTGATGTAAATTTGGAAAGGAAAATAAATGAAAATCTTCCATATAGTCTAGAAATTAGAATGCACCACAGGGCCAAGCGCACTTTGTCTACCGTTACTGATTAAAACAAGTTTAGAGCAAAATCACCTGGATTCTCTCAAAAGCACATTTGTCGATGTGCAGCTGGGGATTTTACAGTACATTATGAGGTGTGTGTGTGTGCTCATTCAGTTCAGGTGCACCTGCTGAATTTCTCATTTGACAATAATGTCCAATTGTAGAATTTAGATTAATGAAAATAATTATACATATCTTACATCTGAACCAGTTTAGTCACGTATAAGATCGTGAAATGAATGCAGAAATGATCTTTTTCAACATTCTGTAATTTAAATTACATTTCACTTCAATTGTGTTGTGTTTATCAGACATATTATTTATACATTTTTGAAAAATTTATATAGTTTAAGTGTGTGTGTGAATACATATATATGTATACACACACACACACACACACGAAATGTACATTGTTCAGTTTGATTTTTCTTTATACGTGCACACACACACACACACACACATACACACACACACGGAATGTACATTGTTCAGTTAGAATTTTCTTACACACACACACACACACACACACACACACACACACACACACACACAAATAGACAGTTAATAAAACATTTATCTGAAATAAATAATAAATAAAATTTAAACATACTATTTATTATTATCGTTGTCATTATTATTATTATTATTATTATAAATCTTTTAAAATTTGTAATCTAAATTTGGCTAAAGTGAGAAAAATCTATGCACCTCGAAGCAGAACATTAAAACTTATAATGCACAAATTTCATCATTGCTTTGCCAACTCAAACAGCAGGGCCATGCGAAGGCCTTGACTTCAAGCCCCATTTGTCTGTCGTGCAAACAGACGCACAAGATTCAGAGCAACACTCCCGATGCTTTGCAATGAAAACCTCTCATCAGCTTTTATGAAGCAAACAGTGAGGGACTGTTTCGGCGCAACTCCATTCTGCAGCGTCTGAATACTGGCACGGATCTGAATGTCACTGCGGTAGAAGCCCAGGTGAGAGCCAGAGCAGAGAACAATACAGCAAGAGCTGATTACAGCAGGCTATTGTCAAACGGTAAAAGCAGCAGGTGAGATCGGAGCCCATCCGGGCCAAAAACTGCACAGCCTCAGGAACTACAGGACCAGGATCAAACCATGCTGGTTTCTTCTCTCGCCTCCCTGGGGCAGCCGTGGGGGCAAAACACACAATAACACCTTAAAGAATTCTGAACTGAGACGATAAAAGTTTTAACCAGCTTGAAGGTTTCTTTACCTGAAGAGCAGAAGAAAACTTTTGGAAAGTAGTACAAAACAGGAGCAGTTCTTGTCACGTACTCTGCAGTGTATTTGTGCATTAATATTCTGTCTATTAAATGAACTGAGCTCACTGGTTTATGCAACAGTGATTTGGGAATCAACCTTATATATATATATATATATATATATATATATATATATATATATATATATATATATATATATATATATATATAATATACAATAATATAAAAACATATATATGCTTGTTGTTTTTGCTGTCAGCTTTTCATGAAACAACAACAAAAAAAAAAATTGTGCGCATTTTCTTGCTGAATAAAGAAACATCCCATGGCATTATAAAATATTTATTCAATATTTGACATCCCATCAAAGTTATAGTAGCTGTACATACATATATGCCAATGGGGAATACAGCTTGCACTTCCAAAAAAAAAAAAAAAAAAGATTAATTGGAAGTTTTTCCAGCCTGGTCATAGTTCTTTCAAAAAATGAGTGTACCAAAAAATAAATAAATAAATTAACAAAAAAAAAAAAAAAAAAAAAATATATATATATATATATATATATATATATATATATATATATATATATATATATATATATATATATATATTTTTTTTTTTATTTATTTTTTTTTTATTATTATTTTATTATTTACTTTTCTTTTTTTCTAATTGCTTGCTAATGTCTTTTCCGCTTACCAAGGCTGCATTATTTTGTTAAAAACTACACAATAAATCACCAATATTGTGAAATATTATGGAAATTTAAGATAACCGTTTTGCATTGTAATATATTTTAAAACACAATTTATTTCTGTGATGAAAAGCTTTAGTGTCTTCAGTGTCACGTGATTCTTCATAACAAACGGAATACCAAAAAAATGCCAACTGTTCCAAATTTAAATATTAAAAATTAACAGTTCCACTTAGTCAGCTGTCTAAAGTTAGACACGCAAATAGTTGTTCATTTACTCTCTTTGAATTAGGGATGCATCGCTCTGAATCTCAATTTTTTTTGGGATGGGACCGGTTCTAAAAAATGGTATCGTGGTATCCCTACTTTGAATATCAAAGGTAAAACAACCGAAAGTGCATTTTTCCAACAGGATCACCATGACAGCAGCAGGCACAGGCATTATGATTCCAGTGGGAGTATGAGAGATGAGAATCGTGCAAAGAAACATTGTCGTGTTGAGATACAGATGATGGGTAAACAAGAATTAATGGGAATAATCCCCTAAAGTAATGGCCAAATATTTGTGGAGATCTTGTAGCCAAATATTTGTCGGGATCAAGTGAATTCTGTGTTTGCGCTGATGTTGGGCAAAGACAAGGGACATTTATACACCAAAAACAGAAATATCACGTTGACTGAGATTTCATGCCCTTGGTAACATATATGAAAACCAAGCCTGACTCTTCCTCGAGCTGAAAGCGAATGAAACACCGGCATGAATCTAAGATCATACGATACATCCAATAAGAAACACATTTGCATATAAATCCTCGCAGTATATTTCAAAACTGGGACTGATCTACATTAAAATGGTTCGATATTAAGCGCTTCGTGACAACACAATCCATATCAAAATTCAGGAAATTAAATCTTGTTAACACCTCCCGAAATAAAGTTAAACTCGGGGCCGTGAAATGAAGTTTGAGCTGTCACAGCCGAAGAAGAATTCAGAACTGATGGTTTGATTTAGAGCAGAAGTGTTCAGAAGTCGATGGGTGCACATCATCAGTCTAAAGATAGAGATGTAGCCGTATAATCTGGGACAGGCCTTAGACACACACACACACACACACACAGATACACACACGCGCGCGCTTCTCCAGAATCATCTGGTTTAATTCTCAGAGGTATATCTGTCTTTTACACCACTTCACAAAAGCAGTCATCTAATAGGATGTTGCTCCGGCGGGACGGTTCCTCTGTGTGTGTATATAGGCAGTTTAACAGTGCTCTTATTCTCCTCAGACATTGACCAGAGGGCCCTGGCTGTCAATCTAAACAATGTATAATACGTCAGTGTAATACAGTTTTTAATTACACGAGGAGAAAAAGCATGTCCGACGATCCTTTATTTACATTTAGTAGAAGATGATCTCAATGAAAGGTGCCACACATCCGAGTCATTTCAGTATAAAAACCTTTTTTTGATACTGTAATATGAAATAATACATTTATAAGTAAGTACGCCATTATAGTAATTATTTTAATTCATACTAATTTTATTTAAGATAAAATACATTGCAGTTTTCATTTAATAACCTAATATGACTATTACAGTGATAGGGATTTGATAAGAACCATATATATATATATATATATATATATATATATATATATATATATATATATATATATATTTTTTTTTTTTTTTTTTTTTTTTTTTTTTTTTTTTTTTTTTTTTTTTTTTTGAGTACGGTTTTCTTTTTAAAACTACACTACGGTTTCCTGAACGTGTTCCTTTTTTTATAAATATCAATTATTATATACATTATAAAATCTACGTTACCAGACGTCAACACCAGAATCCAGACGTAAATTCAATTACTTTCCAATTTTTACAAAATAAAATAAAAACAAAACAAAAAATGTATGCGAACATTAACTTCTAAACTACGCATTGTTTTTGTGTCGTTGAAATATAATAATTTACAGAGCAGATGTCATAATTTGTTTCATAATTAAGACAGCACTAACAGTTGAAGGATGATGAATTGTACGGTCTATTATTTTGCAAAATGATCTTCTCTAGACTATATATCTCCGGCGAATAATGAGCTGTGGACACTGATGACTTGCCTGAGGTAAATAAAATGCTACATGACATTTTTGTTCACATTTTGTTTTACAGACTTCTTCCTCGGTTGAAATATTAACTGAGAGATTACACGAGGAGTGAGATTTATGTTTAAAATAAGGAGATGGGGTGATTGCGCCATATCAACGAGCATCATAAGAGCATTTATTGGCTGAAATTCCTGGAAAAATTGACTGATTTTTTAGGCATCCTTATTGCTATACACACACACACACACACACACACACATGAAAAAGGAAGGAAGAAACAACAAGTGAAGTGGAAAATGTAGGAAGGAAAAAGAAAGAAAGAAGAGCATTGTTAAGCTCACTAACCATTTGATGGACCTCAATCTCTAATTTGGTGAATGTAATTTTTCAGTCATAAATTTTCCATTTCTGATATTCCAATATGCTGCTTTTATCACAAAAAAAATCCATTTCATTTTGATGAATATAACTGAAGAACTCACAGAGCCAGAGACGACGAGTAACAGGACATTACCTTCACCTGATTAAGATGGGTTTTTATAGAAAGACAGAAGGTGATAGAGCGAAAAAAAAGAAAAGAAAAGAGGAAAACGATGGAGAGGAGAGAGATATGTGTCAGCTATCTGTGCACAGATGATGTCAATGTCTTCTAGGAGTGCGACTTTATCAGTGAAATGAGACCTTCAAAAGTGGAACATGTCTTATTAGAGGACGAGTTAGAGGAACAGAAAAGATAGAAAAAAAAAAAAAAAAGAATTAAATAAAGCAGACAGTGACTAAGCCAGTCTTGTGCTAGAGGAAAAACTTGCCGTCTGATATAAAATGAAAGATTGAAGATTTCATGTGACAACATGGGCTGAGGAGAAAGGAGGGAAACAAATTTCTTTGGTATCTGTGTCACGTAGGCCTCGGGCCTGGAGGAGTGGTGGTGACGTTTGCTGTGTCAGCTTCAGCTTTCTGAGAACATCTCATTAAAACTCAAACAAGGTAAGATGGTGTCTCCAGCGGCATGCCACGTGAATTATGATCATGTTTTCCAATAGATTTCTATTAGCGACACAAATTTGGCTTTGATATATAAGAGATTTGCAAGAAAGCTTTGATCTGGAGCTTGTTCGTTCATAGCTGATACTGAAAATACTCAAGTTTAAACATGTTTTCACATTAAGGGGCCAAATCAACATATCAGACAGTTTCGCTCGGGGGTTCCTGAGCACGAGTTTGTTACATGTCTGCAAACATGTGTGTAAAGTGTGTGTCTGTTGCCAACTTCAATGAATTCTGTTAAAAAGCGAAAGCCTATAATCAAACAAACTTGATATCAATTTATTCCAACAACGATATACCTTGTTTGTTAGCTGTTCCGCCAAACTGATTCTGTAGCAAGATATCGCTGATGCTACGTGTTAATAAGAGTTAGAAATATGCTATTTTCCCAATTTTGACCTGGCTTACGATAACACATGAGAACTCCCCAGCTACCTTATAGCAATAGTGTTATTATTGTTAACAAACTAAGCCTATTAAAAAAAAAAATGTTGTTGTACTAAAACAAAGCTGAAAGAAATGTTCAAACAAGCACCCTGCAAAATATAGCAACCACAGTTATGCCTTAGCAACCACTCAAAACCCACCAGAAACCACATAGAAAATGGCCATACAAGTCACAAATCAAAACCGCAGAAACCACCTAAAACCAGCATTCTACAGAGATTTTTCTATAAACAAACACCACTCAAAACACACTCTATTAAACACGTGACATACCCTAGCAACCACCCTTTCAAATACACAGAAGATCCTAACAAACAAATATCAACCACCTAGAACATTTTGCAAAGCACATAACACCTTAGCAACCAAATAGAGCACCTTAGCAACTACTCAGAACATCCTATCAACCACATACCGACACCCTATTAAACACTCAGAGTACCTTTAAGAAAAAAAAAGCAAAATAACGTCCTGGCAATCATGCATATCACTGTTGAAAATACACCAAACATCATTCAAATCAACACCCTAGAAACCACTTCAAACAGCATTACAGCATCATACAAATAATGTTCTACTCGCAAACACCACTTACACCCTACAAAACAAATAGCAATAGCCTTGCAACTACCCAGAACACCCTAACAACCACATATCAACCACATTTTAAAAAACACGCAAAACCCTAGCAACCACAAAGAGCTCTTTAGAAACTACTGAGAACATCCTATCAAGCACAGAGCAACACCCAGTAAATGCCCAGAGCACCCTTGCTAATATCCAGAACACCTCACATGCATAGCAACACCCTAGCAACCACCCACAGCACCCTTGAGAATACAGACAATGCCCTACAAATCGCATATGAAAAACTAGTTTACTACAGGCAAAAAAACACTACTCAGAACAACTTATGAAACACACAATAATGCCCTGGCAACGATCCAGGTCAAACCGGAACACACCCTGCAAAACACATAGCAATGGCCTAGCAATGACTCATATCCCCCTAGAATTGTGCAGAGAGTTCATTTCAAGTTTGCAAACGCCATTTAATATCATTTGTAAGAATTGTACTTGTTCAGCACTCCTCCGGACCGGTGAGAGCTGTTCTTCCATCCTTCATTACAGCCACTCCATCCACTGACACATACAGACTGACGCAGGCCTTGATTTTCAGAGAACTTCCTCTGACATTATTAGCTGAGGATGGAAGGCGCAAATCTTTCAGTCTGTTCATTAAAAGTTCCCTCAAACACTTCATTGATTTCAGGAGAAGTTTTGCAGTGGTAGAAATGTGACCATAATAGAACTTCTGCATACTTCTGTAGTAAGGTTGGGTTGAAAGTGTGGACAGTGTGGATAGCGCTTTGAGAAACTGAGGTGAGAAAATCCTGCTGGAAAAAAAAGTCCCAATCAGATTAAGGTGGTCAAGATGGATTGTGGAACGTGGAGGCTGGTGTAAGGAAGTCTGCAAACAGCTAGAGGAACTTAGCAAATACAGTGTACTCAACTAAGATCAGCAAAGATCCTAAAACTTCCAAATTACGCTGTATCAAAAAAATGAAGAATTCAGATGCAAAAGCCTTTATGTACGTTTAGAATTAGCATTTCCTTCTGGCTACTTTGTATAGGTTTCTATGTAAGCACTGGCTCATTTAAAGTGAAAGTGCTTGATGAACATATGCTATATGTGGAGAGCATTCACACAGTATCACGCATCTGAACTCTTCGAATATAACTTAAATCAATTCTTTGAGTTGCTTCCATTCTGAATCCTTTTAACTGACAGAATAAACAACAGCAACGACACGAACAACAACCGAGGTAAATTAACCAACATAAATGTGCATTTTCAAGACCCTTCAATTGAATGTCCATGAGATAATGTGAGTCTAACTCAGTTCAAGGTCCATTTATGAAACGCAAATCCTCATTGGAAGGGGAAATCGATCCTGTCTTCTGCAACAATGTCTTGTGCAGGTGGCAGAAACAACACACGTATTAAGAAGTCCAGGAAACCACTAATCCAACTCCAAAGATGAATGCAGGTACAGGAACTCAGATAGATGTAAAAAAGGGAAAAGGTGATTTCAGCAGACAAATTTTCTCAACTTCTCAATTATTTTATCCGAAAAAAGTAATAAATAGTGGGTGTCATGTTTATTTCTGCTGTGTAAAAGCCTTAACTTGTATGCTCTGGCTGAATTTCATTGAATCATTGTTTGTGATGTTACGACCACCTCCTCTGTTCTTAAGTTTTCAGGTATGCATTCTGAGTATAATACACCTTTTAGTTTTATTTGTCTATATACACTGGGGTCGGCTGCGGTACATTACACAAGTAACCCAAAAAAATCAGCTATTTTTTCTCATTAATGCTTTTTTTTCATTAATGTTTTTAAAATAACTGGTTCGCTGTACCCTCATCACACAGATAAACTTCCGTGTTGCAACGGTGGCAAAAAGTGACTAATTCAATAGTAATATTAAAAAATATTAATGTGTATTTTTTGGGAGATGAGTTAACATGTTAATGTCGGCGGTCCTATTATATATACACATTTATAATTTCTTAAATGTGACATTTTTGGCTGCTTTTTTTCTTACCAACCACCCAAAACTAGCTATCATAGTCCCTAGAAACCACTCTAAACGCCCCAAAGCAACGCCTTAACAACCAGCCGGATCACTGTAGAAACTACTCAGCACACCCTACCAATCATTTAGCAAACATCCAGAGCATCATAACACCCTATCAATCCCATAGCAACGCCTTAGCAACCACTCAGAGCATCCTAGCAACTACTCAGAACACCCTATCAACCCCACAGCAACGCCCTAGCAACGTAAGAATGTGTGCTTGTGCTTGTCATACTAGCATGTGTTTTTATGTGATTGTTCCAATCAAGATTATGAGATCAAAGGAAAATTACAAGACAGTTAGTAAGTGTGACAGAGTGTCCGCCTCTCTCCAAACACCCCCCCCAGGGGCTGTCCTGTCATTGGCCCACATCCAGCCTCACAATAGCATATTGCGGCCAAGAAGAAGGATACAAAATCGGAGGAGTGCTGGCAGGACTCACGCACACCTGATACGCATTGTGCTTTGTCACTGCTGCTATAAATTTAGCATTGCATCTCTCTCCTTCATGTAAGTGTTTGCCGTGAGCATGCGCAAACCATTTTCAGCGCTATACCAATGACTTTCTGGCGCCGTGTTTCTGGATTAGTGGTCAACTGATACCGGTTTTTCAATGGTCGATGGTGATATCTGAGAAACTGTCTGATATAACGCCAATATTTACATAATAAAGGCTTAAAACACTTTTCTTTTTTTTAGATGTTCCTGGTGGACACATGATTCTTTCCCTTTAATTTGTTTTAATTTCCTGAATAATAAATAAATGAATAAAAAAAATAAGACACACACACAAGCACACACCCACACACACACACACACACATATATATATATATATATATATATATATATATATATATATATATATATATATATATATATATATATATATATATATATATATATATATATATATATATATATATATATATATATATATATATATATATATATATATATATATATATACATATATATATATATATATATATATATATATATATATATATATATATATATATATATATATATATATATATATACATATATATATATATATATATACACATTCATATATATATATATATATATATATATATATATTTTTTTTTTTTTTTTTTATTATTATTTTTATTATTTTTTTTTTATTATTATTCGATTTGTATAGCAGTTTTTTTTTTTATGGCACATGTGCTATGGCAAACACGACAGATTTACTAATATTACATTTTGTTTTTATTTGGCATGTCTGATGCGTAAGCTAAATCCATTAGAGCTTTTAGTCAAAAGTGTGCACATTCAGATGAATATTGATGGACATTTATGTTTACTTGTTTCATTATTATGCATGCCCGTTTTCCCTAAATTAAGCTGACCTAATGTGCATTCAGCAGCTAAAACTCTTAGAATGCTGTTCTACAAACTAAAAGGATGCTTCTGAGATGTTATGACCAGAAGAGAAATGCAATGTCATAAATATTACATATGCAGATATCATTTATCAAAGTGCCATGCGAGGATGTTCAAAGAACAAAGAAAAGGCAGACATTAACAGAAATCCAGCTATGCGTCACAGCAATACATTTTATTATATCATATTTTCAAATATAAAATGTATATTTTTAAATTGAAAAAATATTTTACAGTATTTCTGCTTTCTGTTTCTTTGTATTTTGATCAAATAAACGCAGCCTCGATGAGCAGAAAAGTCTTAATTTTAATATTAAAAGAAAGTCATTAAAAATGCATTAAAATGTTAATTTGTGTTTGTTCATAAAACAATAAAAAAAATCACGTTATACTAATATAAAAGCATAAAATATAATCACAATAGTATAATATTTTATAATAATAGCATATATACACAAATACGTTATGCTGTTAAAATAGTTTAATATAAACCAGAATCAAATCCCTGAATGTGCAACCCCTTTTTTCTTTCTTTCACCTCCTTTTTAATTGCATAAATAAAAAGCCTGAGGCATGTCACCACTAATCCCACCTCTCATTATAAAAAAAATAAATTAATTGACAATAATAAATAATGGCTTCAGATATTACATAGAAACTGAAATTGTTTTGTAACTTCTGCAATGAAAGCGGATTATCTGCTAATTGATTCCTTATCCATTGCCTTTCCATACATTGGCGAAATCGAAACCGCTGATAACATCGATTAATATAGGATCAAACATAAGTCTGGTCTGAGATAAGCGTTGCGCATCTACCCTAAAACGCTCCTTTATCAGCATATCCGTTAAGAGGGCGATTCCTCCTAATTTAAGCTTGCATTTCCAGACCTCACGAGAAACAATGAAGAGCTTGCCAGGCTAAATCAACATTCTGTAACTGGCCCAAGACTCATACTACATGATTTGAGACGCCCAGGCGCGAGCATATTGTCTACACCTCCTGTCACGAAGATTAATGAGTGGCCATTGTCTTCAGCTGACATCAGATCAGTTGTTATCTTTAGATATGACAAAGCTTGCAGTTTCCATTAAGTGTGTCTAGCTGCAACATCAGCCCTCTCAATTGTCCCTATTGTGGTAGTTGTGGACCGTGTGGATGTGTGTTCTGAATCCACAATGAGGTCTAGAGAGGAAAGCGGCGTCTCGATCAAAACAGAGAGTGCATCCCCAGCAGGAGTGAAAGGCGATTAACACCTTGTGTTATTTTCTTTAATTATACAATCTGAATATAATTAATTGCAGCTGTAATTACAGCCATCATAATAACCGCTTGAACCGCAACAGCGAGAGAGATCTGAAGTGTTTGAGAGAGAGAGAGAGAGAGAAAGGGTCTAAATAGTCCCTCCGACGACATGTTTGGTCAGTTATGCAATTCATGGTATTTCGTAATTCACTTTTTAGGTTTCCAAAATCTTCATGCACAAATAAAACGGTGTATATTGAACATTATTAGGTACCGCTTTATATCGCGTCTCTAATGCATGCGTGCTTACATAGAAATTAGATGAGTATGTGACCACTGTGTACTTACACATTGGTATGTAGTATCTATAGGTGAAATATTTATGTAATTACACTTATAACAACCGTTATAATGGTATGTGCAAGTACACTGTTGCTGCACCACTGTAATACCACTGTAATTACATGGTAACTCAATAGGAATTATTTACTTAATATAAAGTATAACACTTTCTGTACCAAAAATGTATGTTAGTCCTGAAACACATTTGCGCTTTCATTACCAAAAAGGTTATAAGCAATTGTATTTACATATGCATACACATACAATGTTTTGGGTTTTTTTCATATATATATATATATATATATATATATATATATATATATATATATATATATATATATATATATATATATATATATATATATATATTTTTTTTTTTTTTTTTTTATTACGGATTTTGTTAATGTCTGAGTGCAAGTTACCAGAAAATATGTTAATATCATTATTAGTAGTAATATTAGTAGTAGTACTATTAAGCATGGTTTTATTTGTCACTATGCAGACCCTTCTTTTCCTGAACCTTCCTTCTTGTGCAGCACTTTTAGTACAGACAGTTCCCTTGGGCACAATGGTCAAGGATCACTCCCAGATTACTAAGGCTCCACCTCAATCAATTTCATTAAGTCTCCTTCATATACAGTATAACACAGATAGTCATTGCATAGATGCGTAACCTTTGTAAAACAATCAGCGGTTGCCGAAGTAGTAATGAACTAAAATACAAATGACACGTTTTGAATAATATAAATAATATAATAATACAAATCTAATTGAATAATTTTTGACAGTCAACATTGAATTCATTTAACATCAAATACATGCTATATAATAAGTAAATACATAGTTTTAATGGGAATATAATAAGTAGTCCTATAGTTTTAATGGGAATAATAATAATAATAATAATAATAATAATAATAATAATAATAATAATAAAATACAAATACAAATTTTGATTTGTGATGTTATAAATTAGTCAAAACGGACTGGGAAATGTAATGCTTTAACTTTCTTGATTTAATTTTTTTAAAAAGCTAGATTTAGCTATAATTATTCAAAACGCACCAGGAACTACACGCAGAGGTTAATGCAAAAGTGCAATAATCTTAATAAACAAACAAATTAATAAATAGATAGAACAGACTCAAGGACTTTATTTATTTATTTATTCTCTGCTATATGTAGAATACAACAGCATTTTCTAGGAAACCTACGTATATGACTGGAAAGTTCATGTTATGTGACTACTGTGCATAATTCTGAACAACAGCTTTCTTTAAGTAGTGAACCTTGAAGAGACATTCCACATGGATCTCACAAAGTGTTTCTGCTCTATATGTTATTGACAACTAGGGCATGAAGTCTACCTCATGAGCTCTCCATGTGATCTCCTCGTACAAACCAGAGCCTGAACCGCTATTGATCCGAGTACCAATCTTTGTCATTGATCTCACGATTCATGAAGACAGCATGTCAGAAACCTGCTCGTGGTAAAAATGTCATGGATCAATCCCAATGGCTGTGTTAAAAGAAGAAGTGTTAAGTTAAATGCACCAATGCGAGGTGAACATTCGGGGAGCTAGATTAAAAACAGATGACAAGCGTTTTATCGAGCATCTTCTGTCAGCAGGTTTTCAAAGGGTGATATCAGCTCTTGTTGGGACTGGATTTCTCTTTCAGAAGAATAATCAAACTATCTGTCGAACGTCAAAAACTACAAGTCGTTTTCTTGCATTCAAAAAACCTTTTAAGACAAAGTAAAGAAAATGTAAGGAATAAATTGAATTGTACAAAGCAGGCTTTATTATCAATGCTTCAAACTTTGAAAATAAACCTTCAAAGTTTTGAAAATAAACCTCACCGCTGATTTTTACAATTTTTCACAAGCATACCAACAAAAGAAATTAATGAAGAAAGAAAGAATGCAAAAATAAATCACAGTAATAAATAAGAAATGTCACTGACATATATTTACACTTGTTTCAAGCATAAATTCATTCTTCAAATTCTCAGAAAACAAGAATTCATACGTGCAATTTGCATCTCATTAAAATCTTAAACAATGTTTAGATATTGGATATCTATATCATATTTTTCTCCCATGCAGCATTTGATGCCGTGACCTTTATGAATTAAAAATGCTCTAATTTAAGATCTTAAGACGACTTAAGAAATGCAGAAATGCAGATTAAAGCATTCCAACTAAATATAGAAAAGTGTAAGAAAATATCACTGCATACTGCAGTTGAAGCTCTTTGAATCATTGTTGAAGTCACTGAAATGCAAGATTTCAATTTAAAGCGTCGTTCAATCAAGTCGCAACATTCGACGATATGCCAAGGCTTGACAGATTACTGAACAGAACAGAGAATGTGCGAAAAAATAACAGAAAAATGTCACAGAAACACCGATCCCATAAGAAATGACAACTTTTATACATTTAATACGCTCCGTATCAAAGTCATTTGCTGATATGACGTTGATTCTTCTCACAAATCGTGTTTAGTGGCTTTAGATTAGTTTGTAATGAATCCACGTCCCATGTCTGTCCATTCCCCTGTTCTCTAATTCTAGAAACCGCCGTGGAAATGGCACGCTTTGATTTGGCCATGACTTCAAAGATCCAGCTGTCAATAACAATGCACCTGTTCTAGCCACAGGACACCAGGGTCCAGGAAGAACGCCAACTCGGTCTGATCTGTTTAAGTCATTTGTGCCTCGGCGTTGCGTTGATTGATTTATGTATTTAGCGTGAGGCTCCTTTTCCTTGCCAAGCAGGATGTTTTTTAGATGTTGCAACTTTTCAGGTTCGTAAACATGAATTACGCCAAAGAAGATCAGAGAAAGTGCTTTAAGAAATTGTGCCTTTGGGGTACAAAGAATCTTTGAACCTGCAGACATCAATGTCGGGACGGCGAATCTAGAGCTCTGTGATCTTCATTCCTACATATAGCCCTCGTTTTGCTGGTGTGTCCGTATCTACAACTAACTTATCTCACGTCTAACTCTTAAATGCTGAAAATCTATGGTAATACATTTGAACTCTTTGATCTTCTGTAATAAATGTAAAACAAAAGGGCGATGCACACATAAAAAGTCCAAAAAGACACTTTTACACGCAAGACAATGTTAGGTATGAAATCATTTTGTGATGTTTTTGGAATGAAGCCTCTTCTGCTCACCAAGGCTGCATTTATTTGACCAGAAATACAGTGAAAGCCGTACAATTGTGAAATAGTTCATTTATTCTTGTGATGCAATGTTAAATTTTCAGCATCGTTATTTTAGTCTTCAGAAAGTAATTATCAACTTTGAACGCAGGGGTCCGTTCTTCGGACGTTAACTGGATTTAATTGTTGGCGATTTCGCCTGATCTTGGATTGTTTGGTTCTTCGAAGCTCATCCCGGACTTTCTGTCATAGCAACAGGTCTTTAAGCTTGAACCAGCTCGAGAGCGGGCTTATTTTATCTAAACAGGATTAGATCGCATCTTAATAAGCTGAATCGATACTTCAAATCGGTCTCAGTCAACGCTACTTCATAACAAGAGTATCCTACTGATCCAGGGACAGATATCATGGGAGTGGCCTGATAGAGCGCAATGCAGGAAACCAAGATCTTGTGGATGCAGGACACCAAGAGGAAATGCAGATAACAAGATCTTGACTCTTAAGAAACTTTAATGCTGCCGCGTAACAAATCTGTTTCAGAGAGAAAATGAAATGAATTGCTAATTACAACATTGAAATAAAAATATAGCATGCATAAATACTAGAAATTGTAAATGTAAATAATAAATTGGGAAAAAAAAAATCTATTATATAATTGATATACTTTTGTTTCCTTATAAAAGTGCAGAAATTTCACAACTTTTTCGTCTTTTGTCTTTTGTAATTATATGATGTCATCACGTCGGTGTTTTGCCTCCAGCCAATCGCTGCGCAGCCGATCGTTGGTTCGAGTATCGATACACCTGACCTTTTTGAGGAACACGAGAACGCTCCTAGACAACTTAATCCAGATATTATAATACAATAATATAATTTGTTTGAAGAAGATCTGGCATCTTGCAAATCATCTCGGATTCACGATTCTTTGATAAAGAGAAAGTTCAAAATACAAGTGTTAATTTCATATAGACATTTTTTCTAATGCGATATTGTTTTGATCAGTTTAAATGCATCCTCACTGAACAAAACTGTTCAAAAAGCAATCAATAAAATAAAAAAAACAGTGTAACTGTAAAACGCATTAGGGTTCCATAAGGGTTTTTTCTTTTTTTTTCTCAACGCCCATGCCATTTTTAAACACGACCTTTAAATGGAATAATTACATTTTCAGAAAAAGCTATATGAATGGATTTGAGGTTCACTAACTCGGCCGTCCAAGTCGCAGTCGAGTAAAATGAGATGAATAACATTATTCCTAAACACCGAAAACACTGCTACAAGCCACGCTGGCATTAAACGAACAATAAAAATAAGATATGTGCAGGCTCACCGAGAATCTACTCAATGCAAATCGTAACAAATGTGCTCTACATAGGTGTTTCAAACAGTAAAGCACCAAGCAAATATCCCGGCAATCAGAGAGAGGGTGGAAAACGGTCATGCGAATATAAATTATGATTTTTTTTTGGTGCAGGTAACCTACAGTAGACCTCGGGGTGCTGCTATTTGAATAATCCACGAGAAACAAGCCTCACTCACAACATCTGACCTGCGCCGGTAGTCTCTTTAACCACGCTCCATATGCCGTTTTAGCAAACAGCCAACAAGCACAGTGAGGATATACCCAAGACAGCACTTGATTAGATTTGCTGTCGACAGGGGCATACATCTTCCACCGCCACTGCTTGTGCAAGGACCACTCTTCTAAGGGCATGAGGAAATTGAATCGGTTGAGGAGTACATATCATCCCGTGTAGTTATTGACAGTAGAATGTGCTCTGAAATGGAGGCGCAGGGAGGCTCAAGAGAGATGTAATGAATATGTGTTGTGAAGAACGCCGGAGAAGAGAAAAGATGGCAGAACCTGATATGCCTAAAAGCACATTTAACTGCGACGAGTGGCGCTTTTGATGAAAAGCATAGCTCTTTGAGCATACCATTAGGGACAGATGCTCCGGTACAATATTTATTAGCACTTTATGAGGAGCGTGTATATGCTGACAATAAACCGTTATGATATGCATTTGTAAACAATGTTACTTAATTCTTAAATTATGCACATCGCTGTATACGCCTATGCTACGCATGCTCATAAATGATAATGTAGACAAATCTGGCAACGGAATATATAACGCGGTCTTTGTGAATATGCACTCGCAAACAAATATAAATCATTTATTGTGCCGATGTGACCGTAAGGACTCTTTTCGGATATCATAAAATCAGTATATTTTAAGACGGGATTATTTGATTGACATCAAGCATGCAACTCGATCTACATCATGTCAAACTAAACATGAGAACATCGCACAATGTTCAGAACAACGGATAACTGGTGTTAAATGGGCCAGAGTTATAACACTCTATCTTTAAATGGACAAATGTCTTTAAATGTGGTCTACAGCGAACAGAGTGGGGTTGCGCACCATGCAATAACAGGCTATTTTATCAACAATTTACAGAAGAACCCTCCGCTGTACTGCAAGCTGTGATCCTTCCCGGGATGCCGCCAAAAACTATATATCGCCTGTCACCTACGGTAGGATAACGTAGTAGCTCTACCTCAAATTAAAAGGAAAATATACAGGAGGAAAAACAGACCAAGTACCAAAAAAACTATGTAACGGGTGTAAGAAAATGGCTACACGTCTATAATGCAAAACTGTAGATGCAAAGAAACGGATAAAATGCGCCTTTTTGTTGTTGTATATTATGTAGCAATAATATTAATAACAACAATAATAGAGTCACAGACAAAAAAGGGTTTAGGCATAAAAAGAATAAGTGTAATACTGCTTTAAATTGTTTGATTATTATTTTTAAAACATAATAAAATGTATGTTAACGTCATCTTAGCGTCTTTGAAACCAAACACCAAAAACTAACAAGGAAATTTTGAAAAATAATAAATAAATAAAAACCTTTGATTCGCTAAATGTACCATCTACCATCAAATCAATCAGATTTGACTTCACCTTTAAACATTAAAAACACTAACTGGAGGCTTTCTATCCTTCTCCGTGCTTCAAGGTATAAGCATTTGAATAATCTCTGTGACTTGCTTCATTGTTTCGTCTTGCATTACTCATCACTCAAAGGTTTCTGTGAGCCTGCAGTTCCATACCTGTCTACCTTGACAGGAGAGATTTGTAGAAATATGCCTGGAAATGCGAAAGGGGAATTTGACATCTAAGGGAATATGCAGCTGTGATAGACTTCATGATTCATCAAAGACATGTTTATTTGACAGAATGGAAAATTTTGACAAAAATAGGTTCCACTCCATTACACCCTACAAGCAGAGGTGATACTCGTCCTTCTCAGCGTCGACTGATCTCTGTATTTACCGGTTTGAAAGCTGAATACGCTATATTTCAGGGGTTAGTGTGCTGTTTTGTAAATCAGATGAGAACGGATGCAGCGTTTCCAGAGCTACAAGTGTTTAGCGGTAATTCGGTGACACTTTAACGGTGTTGTTTTGTCGTTTTCCCTATGCCGCGAAGCGAAAATGATGCAATTTTACAGATTAACAGCCGCGCTTGAATGCTAACATGTGACTGTGAAAATGAGATCAAGCAAGTTTTGTGGACAGTAATTGAAATGGGGAAATTGATTCAACTGACAAGTTTTACGAGTGGGCATGCATTACACTTCCTCTTGGGCGAGCGCTTCTCGAAAGGTCAGTGAACCCTGAAATGGAATTTCTCCACAACAAGACTTAACAGGTCTGTTCAACAACAATCCGATGGCATTTATTTATTTATTTATCATTAAATCCATTTTAACACGTACTGATAAAATAAAATCTTCTAGGTTGGCGCTAAAAGACAGAGTTGAGATTGCTAAAGCAACACCATTTTGTTGTAAACCCCAAACCTGTGTATTAGAGTGATAAACGATACCTTAAAAAATAAAGAAATCAATAAAAAAAGCGATCATTCCAGAGAGACAGCAAAGTGATTTAGCTCGACCTAAAAAAAAAAAAAAAAAAAAATCAGCATTCACATTTCTTTTTTAAACCCTTACTTTTAGCAAGTTAGTGTTTTTTTGTAGCACAGTAATAAAAAAAAACTTACGTAAAAGTGGCAGGCATGTTCATGTGATAGCTTAGCACGTTAATAAAAAAAATAAATAGTGTTCTTGGTGGTCATATTAAAAATTTGATTGCGTGAGAGATCAAGTAATAAGTGACAAATAACCATGGTTGCTTAAATAAGAATGCTGTAATAACGCAATACGTACATATCTAGAAAGAGAGAAATTACATTTAGTAAAAGTGCTCACGTGAGACATGTTCATGTGATATTAAAAATAAATGCGCAGATCTTACTCAGCGGAGTAACGTAAAAAACTTGAATTTGAGACGTCTGTGTTGTACCTAATAAATAAATAAACAGGATTATGCTTCCTCGTGCTTCATAGAGAGTACCGCACGCAAACATCTCCCTTAATTTCAGCGGAACAAAATGTAGACAGAACGTTATCAGTCTGGGCAAACATTATAATTTCCTCTGCAATGTCCCTTATGGACTGCGATTGACAATTAGATCCATCTGGGAATTGGAGAAATGGGTCACCGAAGCCCCAAGGAACGAGATTAAAATAAACGCTTTCAATAGCATTTACAAATGACAAGTTAATTGTAAGAAGTACTCGTCTGGTGGTGTAAAGGACATGCGACGTCGGCTGAGACGAGGCTGCGGCACGAGAAACACACACTTAAAATGCTGCGACATGTTTTAAAGCCTTCAGTAGGCTGTTAGAAAGTAACGAAGTGGGAATTGTAAACTGCGGTTTAATAATTGATGCTATTCTAACCGTGAAAGATCAATGAATGTTTGTGCCATCCCGAGGCCAGCGATGCCCCGGTGCTATAAAAACCTTGAGAAAACACTTGATATAGGACACGGTGCGTGTGTGTGTGTGTGTGTGTGTGTGTGTGGCGAGATTACCTGTTACCTTGGGCAGCGCTCGAATCTCAGGAATACGCTAGAAGCGAGATGATGAAACCTGCAAACGTTTCGTGAAGTTGCAGAGGCGGTGAAACTTAAGTTTTTTTCGCAGCGATTTTAGGAATATCGAAAGAAAAGTCACTATTTGCTTGCCGTCGTGTCAGTTCACACGCGCGACGTTTTAACTTTTGTGCTTCGCAAGAGGTTTGTTTTTGAACGGAAGTTGTTATTAGTTGATGAGGATGGGGCCGTCAAGCTCTAAAATAAAAAAAATAAAATAAAAAAAATGTTTGTATGTGTTGAAAAATCTAAACCGAACCATGACATATAATATAAAAATATATATAAAAAATATATAAAAACTATATTTAGTAAAAAAATTACAATTACATGGAAAAGTAATTTTTTATAATTATATATAATTTTTAGAATTATAATTTTGTCTCCTCTGTACATTACATTTAAATAAAAAAACATGTAAATATGAATGAGACAGAATAATAGCAAAGATGAAAGATGTAAAAACGTGCATATGCATATATAGACCTAATTGTTATTGTGCCCTGATTAAATACAATATGATTTTTCTCCCGTGTATACATATATAGCCTAATTAAAATGATTATTATTTATTTTATACTTATCTATTTATTTTTTAGTTTTTACCGCCGTGGAGCACAAAAGGTTAGTTTTTGAAGATTATGCTGAATACTTTTTTCCTGCATAATAAAAGTTAATGAGGACGGGGCTGTCAAGCTCTAAAATGACAGAAAGCGCCATAAAAGCAGCATAAAAGAAGTCCATATGATTTGTGTACTGTATTCCAAACCTTCTGAAGCCATACGATAGCTTTGTGCGCAGAAATAATTTGGTTTCACTTTTTTCCTCCCACAATGTACTTCCCATCCAACATCATAGCCTGGTGTGATTTATACTTGAAAAACATGTGAATGTTCTTCCTCAAACTGAACTTTTATGAACTTTTTGAAGGTATGCTAGCTCTGACATTCATAAACCCTTTTCTATGCAAATTCGGAGCAGGTAGGCAAACACATTGTGCAGGATCACGGTAATTGTTCCTCTTCAGTCTTTGCACAGTGAGACATCTATAAATCTTTTGGTTGATGTACAGTTAGCGTCGCCTTTGTCTCTGAAATCTGGGATTAATCATTGAACGGCAATTAGGAATTGTTTGCACGGTAGGAAATCTACCTCTCTGACTGAGTGCAACAGAATATTCATTATGTATTAAGATCAGCTTCGGTTCTTCTTCCTTCTTTTTCCTCTTGGTTTCCTTCTATCGTTATGTTCCACAATTCCAGCGTATTATTTCCCCACAGTAAAAATGAGCATAAGCTATCCATAACTCTGCATAGATAGATAGATATAATTTCATCCACTGGTAAAAGCAGCTAAATCATTAGCAGTTCTCCTGAACGACTCTTTCTTACAAAGGCAGAGAAAGACAAGTCGATCGCAAATGATCCGCGATTGTAAGCAAACTTTCAGTTATCACGGGTTTTTATAAAGAATGCGCTTTTTTTGTACTCTTTGTTGAAGGCAGCCGGCAGAGCTACATATCTGCCGGTCCACCGAGAGTGTATTGGAGTGACTCAACCCCTCGCCCATATTCACCTCAGTCAAGGTTTCCTTTCGCTGCGCGTATGTCATACAGCACCACTCTATAAACAAAATTATTATTCGTGGCAAATCTGATTGGCTGCTGACCTCTAGCAGAGTAAAAAGCGATAACTTCTCTTTTTCTCACTCTTTGCCTTATGCAGTGTTATTACCAGTTTCGTGTCAGCACAGTTTCCATAGCAACCCATCTCGGCACAGAGCTAATGGTGGAAAACTTCAGTGCCTAAGTGTTTCGTCCAAGTGACAGAGAGTCAACTAAAGTTCAGTCACCCAAACCAGATGGATGTCTCTTCAGCGCACCATGACCTCCCCTGCATATGACCATCAAATCACAAATTCTCAGTCAAAACATCAAACCCAATGAAGTAGCGGCCGAGATTGCCTTTTTCCTACTGGGCGCATATGAGAAAGACCGGTTAGATGTGAGCTCCCGAGTAAAACGCAGAAGAAAAATTGCCAAAAAGTGCTTATGCTGTTTTATATATTTAGCTATCACCAAAAATGACTAAATAATTTCATTACGACTCTGTTCTGAAACTAATTAGGCATTTTAAGGTATCTAAAGGCCGTATTTATGTAGGAAACGTAATTATGCTTTCTGTGAGATGCCCTATTTTGGCCACAAGATAAGATGAATGCATAGGTTGCATAGAATAACATTTACAGTAAAGGTTATTAAGTAATAAGTAACAACATGTAAATAATACTACATAATAATAATAATACAGCTTAAATAAAAACAATGATTCACCCAATAAATGCTTAAACTATGTTAATCTTTAGTATAATCTGTATTATCATCAATAGTCTATGGAGCTCTGCTACAGACAGATCCTGTAACATATATTTCCATCATGTTTCTCATGTAAATAAGCTCAGCCAGACATCCGAACTCCTGATGTTCTTTCCTGAAACTGTTTTTTAGGGTTTTACAACTGAACGCTTCGCCGACCTTTGCAATGATCAAACACAAACTGTAAAGAAACTCTACTTTTTCCCATAATGTTAAATGGTTAGTTCCCAAAAAAAAAAAAAAAAATGTTATTAATTACTCACTCTCATGGCGTTCCAAACCCGTAAGACCTTTGTTCATCTTCAGAACACAAATAAAGATATTTTTTATGCAATCAGAGAACTGGTCCAGAAACAGGATGCAACTAGCTTAACTTCACTTTTGCAATGCTTTTTCTTCACCATATTAGAGAATATCACAATGCATACAGTACGCATGCTATTCCCTAGGCGTGAACAACAGCATATTATGCTCATGCACATGCTTTCCCCCGTAACAACACGTTAAAGTGTGCTTATGAGTTGTGTAGCGGTACTCTTCAAAATGGCGTAAGACATAACTCAGTGGTAAAGAATGGTTCTTCTGGATATGCTAAAGATTATATTTATTATTGCAGTTATTCAATTAAATTATTAAATAATATATCAATCTAACACAGAAACAAGCACATATTGTGTGCTGGGTGCAGTTTATCGTCATTTTAATAATAATAATAATAATTAAAAAAATAAATAACAGTGCAACTTTTAATGTTTGGTTGACTGCATTTCAGTTTGATGACAAATGGCTGAAATGTAAAGCAAGGCGAGAGCTAATGTTGTTTGTGTGCATGTGAGGATATAAATAAAAATGAAAAGTAAAGAAATAAAATGCATTATGAGTGTCACATAAATGAGCATAGCCTACATTTGTCACACAGTGTGTGTGTGTGTGCGCGCGCGTTTGTGCGTCTTTTCTTTTGCTAAGAGAAATATATTTTCTGTAGAAACATATTTCAGAAGTGCTGCAGGTGACAACGTGTGACTCCTCATGCTGCTAAAGCCCTGCAAAATAAATAAATACATTCTAATATTACTGGTAAACAATTGACTAATGAGCTTTGGTTTCTCGGTAAGCTAAAAATAACCCAAATGAACAAAATGCTGCCACTATTCAATTCTCCACCGGGTCTACTGTGCTGCACCCAAGATCAGGTAACTCGAAAACAATCTGAGACCTGGCAAGAGATTTAATCAGAGGCACCCCTCATATCTAGATTGAAACATTTCAAACTTTCGTTATTGAGGACTAGTGATTGGGCATAAAAAGAGAGATGATGTATATCTATATACAACTTATGCATTCCCTCACAAACGTATTGTGCTTCCTGAGAAACTTTCTTCGCTATATATAGCATGTATACGATAAAGCATGCATATGAAATTCATATACCATTACACCAGGCACAATTAAATCAAAGATTTTTTAGTTTTTTTACTTCACCTGGTTCCGAAAAAGCATTTTAAATCACTTTCCTAGAGTGTAGAACTGCTTTTTTTCTTTATCACAGGGGCACGGTTTTATATTTAAAAGTGCATTACCCTGTAACTCATAACATTAGTAAAAGCAGATGTTAATGAGCATCGCTAGAAACCTGAGGTCGAGAGGAAGCTGATTCACGCTCCCTGCTTAGAGTCTCATTGGTAATGAAGAGCCAATAAACTGGTGGCCTTTGCATTAAGAGACTCATAATTAAATGCAAACATTTTCTATAGGCCTTAATCTACCATAGCACAGCAGCATAAAGACTCGTTTTAGTGTGGAACTGCACCAGTGTTTCTTTAACAGGACGGAGCAATTTGCTACAAAGCCCGAGCATCAATATGATGGTAAATGATACCTAACATCGAGGCCTTAAAATGGAAAAATACTAAAGAGAATGGAAATCACCTTCCTCGGAAGACGAATGCATAGCTATCGGCTCAGCATTTGTAATTTTAAACCCATTTTTCATAGATGGTAGCTCCTGGACATTATGGAAACGAGCAGAAGAGCACTTTGCTCGGCGCGCATTTACACGTGCCACTTGTAAACCACGTCAGTGTGACACAATGTAATAAAGTACTTTAATATGACAGGCGCAGAATAATGAACAAATCATCTAGTTCAGAAGATAACAGAGCTGAACTGACACCTCGTTAATGTTTGCGTTAATGAGCATGGATGATACACATAAAGAACTCGTCCTTGGTTAGAAGAACGGCGATAAGGACAAACGATCTTCACTTACTTTTACGAAGTGCCAAAAACTGGGTCAACTCCTCTAGTGTTCGGAAAGAGAACCCTGTTGCTAAATTATGTATTGCACACACGTACGGCAGGTTATTAGTCCACTTCCTCATGGAAAGTCTTCAGCTATAAAGGGGCATTTGCTCTGAGCACCCCTCAAACTGAATGCGTAACGTCCTACTGGTGCGAAAAAAAAAAAACGTTCTTGTGGGTTTCGAGACGAAAAAGTCCCCGGGCACCTTCGTACGGGAGAACTTCAGGCTGTGGCGCGAGTCTATTTAAATCGCACAAATTGATTGAAGGGGCACCTCACTCTATGGATTGGGTTTCTTATTTCAACGTTTGTCCTTGGAGCAACGTGACGACTTTATAAAGCCTTTAAGGGTAACAGCCGGCTCGATGGGAACGTGCGAATGTGAAAGCCTTTAAACGGTAACACGGTTATCTTCAGAAAGGACATACTGTACAGGACAAAGCGTTTTCGAAGCTTAGCGTTTGCAAACTGGCGAAACAATCGATAACAAAGAGCGCTCAAATCGCATGAGCAATACTATCTCCTGCGAGGTTATCGGATTTGCAGTTTAGGTTTCACCGAAGACTTTCTAAGTGTGTGTCTTCATTTACAGCAACCTGCAGGGTTGAATTTAACATTTATGAAATTCAAGGTCAGCAATGAATTGCGTACTATAAGTTGGATTACAACAATTCTACCAGGAATCCAGTTTCGCTGTCTTATAAATGCACAAAAACTCTCTATATTTTGTGCACGGAGAAAGATCTCACACGTATTGTCTGCTGGGTTCGCTACAGTTACATCAACTTGTTTTCACCTTCATTCTTGTGTTGATAAAAATGGATTATTATAAATGAGCAAAGACACATTTACAGTATCTACTTAGCATAATACACACCCAAAGCTTGTCCATATATGGGCTTTCCGCACAACCTCTCCTGTACAGCCATTCATCACCCTCTGCAAACACATCCTATTCTCTAAAGAGACGCTCTTGCCAAAGTGCACGCGAGTAAAGCAGAGAGTGATACTGTAGAGAAAAAAAACACACACAAACATCTTTACAGGCCTCAACGACATGACTGACTGCACGCAGGACCCAGACTGAACTATAAAACACAATTTTACTTACTATGACAATAATAATGCAACAACCAGGAGGTTTTTGTCTTTGCCTGGTGATGTGACGATCTGCATTTTTGAATAAGTTTATGGTGCACATGCGTTGTCTTTCTTACTTGCTTGATTTCTTCTTATATTTGCAATTGCTTTTTTGCTTAGTTTTTTGCTTTCATGATTGTTATATGAACAAAGGACTACCATTGGGTATGAAATGTCCCAGTCACTAGCCCATTTGAATAAAGCATGTCTCAAATGAACGAATGAAAGAATTCACCATTGGTGCCAACTTACTGTACATATTCAGGGATGTGTCAAATAAAATGTATTAAAATGCAAATAAAACAAACAAATAATGCTATAGCATGTTTTACATTTTGTGTACTGTTAACAAAAATGTAATGCTTTGAATGCATATAATGCATTCATCTGATTATTAAGATGAACACTGATAGATGATATCGAGGGTACATTTCGCATAATTGTCTGAAAAAGTACAAGAATGATAAATTGCACAGAAAATAAGCATCACCAATTAACTTTTTTGTTTTTCCTATTACACTAAGCACCAAAAAAAGTGTTTCACATCCAGTCATAATTAAACTTTGCTGAACTTGTAAACCAGAACAGCATCACATACAGCCAGGATAGTGATTTTGTTTATTAGATTTTAATTTTATCCCAAGTGTTGAGAATTAAAGCATTAGCGAATGAGACAAAAAAAAGGCAAAGCATGCAATATCCAACTTTATGTAAATATATTTAATGCAAATATAGAATCTTAACAGATAAAGCATGCAAGTCAACATTACTTGTATATGTTAGGAATTTAATTATACTATTAAAATCATGGTATCTCAATATTATCGTGGTCACATGACAATATAAAACAATAGGTCTTCCGGGCAAAAGTGTCCATTTTTTTTTTTTATATAAAAACTTATTTTTCTAACATAAAAAAATGAACATAATTTAGACTGAGACAGTAGATTACAACTAAAAAGACAGTTGAGTCCCCTTTAAACTTCAGGCAAACGTCAATTTGCTGACATTTTGAACTCTCAAAGTGCATCAGACACAATAATTTAACTTTAAAAGTACAAATTGTTCATATATTTCCAAGCAATTTGGTTTGAAATATTTTATCGTGATATGACAACAATGTTGTATCAAGACATTTTCATTTCGTTACGTCCCTAATGTATATGCACAAGCTAATGCAAAGCACAATAGATTTACTCTAAAACAAATTAACCTGAAGGATGTCGAGACGAACCTGCGCGGGAGATTCACATTTAATTCCCTCTCAAAGACCTTCCAGTGATTTGCTGGAGCACTTTCAGGGCCAACATTTAAACGTTGTAAATCCTTACACCTTTATCACCTCATTTCCATTTCACTCTTCTTTTCAAATGCCATAATAAGCTGCTCTTCTTGACCCCTACCCCCTATTTGTGATAAATCAGCAAACCTCACATCTTTCGCTAATATCCCTCGCTAACAAATGCGGAGAAAATGCTCCAAAGCCCTTTGCGGCATCCGGCAACCATCATCGTTCTTTAAAGACTGTGTTACCGCTGTGTTACGACCACGGATAAGCAATGAACAACAGACAGCGTCGTACATGTTAAACATACCTAAAGCTAAAGAAAAACTAGACTAGACAGGTAACTCCGCCATAAGTATCGCAAGTGCATTACAAAATCATTCTCGGTAAAAAAGGAAAAAGTAGTATATGACTGGCTCTTGGCCAGATAATAACATAAAAGAGCTCTTTTTAAAGATTAATAGAAACATTATGCATGGCAGGAATGAGAGCTTTCCATATTTCGCTTGCTCATAGAATTGTGTAATCTAGCTTTATTGTCTGGCTGCAAGTTGATGTGATCGTGTTAAAGCTTAGTGGGAGTTTTTCTTCTTTTTCTTCCTTTAAAGTTATATTAAGTGCCCGCTTAAAATGATAGCAAACTCCTGACTGTATTTTAATAGCATTACACAACAAGGAATTTCAGTTTGTTATAAACACCCCACTGGGAAAACAGAGGGAAACTCAACGGAAATTAGCGTTTTAAGCAAAAAGGGGAAAAATGATTTTTCTTTCTTTTTTAAACAAGATAACTCATAAGACACTCTCGTGGGTATTAGGTGTTTTAATTTTGAGGGTAATATCCGGAAGGTAGGACACTTCGTCTTAAATTCGTGTAAAGGTAAGTAGGCTAACGTTAATTACACTTGTGTACCTTGAAATGCATGTATACTAGAAGACATATAGGCCCGAAACGACTCTGTTCTCCTTGAAGGAACTGCAAACTACATCGGTTTTGCCTCGCGTGTGACACAATGCTCGAAGACAGGCTAGATAACTTTGTTTTTTTGAGTTTAAATGTTTCGGTCTGACATCTCTAGAAAGGTTCCACACACAATTAAGCGATTAGCAAAGCTTCCAATTACAAGCCAATTAACAATAACAGAGCAAGTCACAAGACCGAAGAGATTGATCGCTTTCCTTTCAGCTCCCGTGAACCACAGTCGGCTGACACAAAGAAATGGTGTTCGCAATAGCATTTATTTTCTTGGACGAAATCAGAATGAAATATGAAATAATCTCTCACCATATATGAAACTTATACACATATAAACAAATATAAAACTGAATAAAATATAAATAAGTAATAATAAATAATATATAAATCTAATAATCTATGTAAAAAAAAAAAAAAAAAAAACAATAAGCTGTAATCTTTTATCATAGATACTGGAACAACATTGATGATTATGATGATGAAGATGCTATTTAAAATGTGCATGCCATTTGTTTATTTCTGAATAAAGCTATATTCTACATATAATCTACATTTAATTACATATATTTAAATGCTAATCATAGGTGAAATTACACACACACAGACACACACACACACACACACATATATATATATATATATATATATATATATATATATATATATATATATATATATATATATATATATATATATATATATATATATATATATATATATATATATATATATATATATATATATATATATATATATATATATACATATATATATATATATATATATATATATATATATATATATATATATATATATATATATATAGTTTTAGAGAGTTCATATGATACTGTGTAACTACAAAAGTCTAATTTGGCTAGGGTGCAGTTTATTTATTTATTTACTTATTAATCATTGTATATCAGATAGTACTGTACACTACTGTTGCACGGAGGATGTTAAAATAATTGAAACAGATCATTTCATCAGTGGCAAATTGAACAGACTGAGGCTGAAACATAAGAGCATGTGTTCAGAGTCATTTATTGTCAACAGATACTCTGCATGTCAGCAACACATCTGGCTCAGGTAGCAACAGCTTTTCACGCTGTGATGCAAAACAAGCCATTAAAACTGATATGATTTATTCTCATGACAAGGGTAATGATATTAAGCAATCTTAGTTTATCAGAGGAATTGTTCACCCAAAAAAAAGCGTTGTAATGCTGCTTAAATCATATCATATCATATGGCTTTTTATGGAATCATTCCATCGTTCCAACAAGTTATTTATGCATTATCTATCTATCTATCTATCTATCTATCTATCTATCTATCTATCTCTCTCTCTCTCTCTCTCTCTCTCTCTCTCTCTCTCTCTCTCTCTCTCTCTCTCTCTCTCTCTGTCTGTCTATATATATATATATATATATATATATATATATATATATATATATATATATTTCTCAACTGCTGCACAAAAATATCAACGGGTGAATTGCTATGACACAATTATAAAGTGCCATTTTTATTTATAGTCCTCGTGAGAAGCTGAATCAAAAACAGAATGCATAAAATCACATAATCTGACTAATAATACTCATTAAAAGCATCCCTTTAATAAGTGTAATTAAATCGGAATATAATTAACTTACGGAAACATCTCAGGCAAACGAGATCCTAAAATGTTAAGCCGTTTAACCTCTTGCGAGCTCCGATTCTTTAATTTTAGTTAGTGACATTATATAAATAACAGCTCTGTGCAAGCAACTGTAACACACTGACATTTAAAGAAGAAATTTAAAGCTCTCGTGCATTTTTCCGCATTAGACCTTGTAATTATGTCCAAATTCTATTTCCATTCAGCCCCGTGCTACTGAGCGACGCAGCGTTTAAAAGCATATTCTGCTCCTTCCCTGTCAGAGATGAGATTAGAGAATAATCTACAGGAGACACATCATTGAGTTTCTCACAAAATAGGTTAGACCAACAGCCAACTGGTCCGGACTGATAATGAACCATTTACAGATGTTGTTGTTACTGTTTCACAGATTTTTTTTTTTTTTTTTTTTTTTAGGGTTGGCTGAACTGAAAACAATTGCATGTATACGTACAGCGATAATGACAGTGTTAACGGGGAAAATGTCAGATGCTCAAGTCAACTCTTGAGACGTCCAATTAGATGGATGATAAAGCTGAGGACTACTCAATTATGTGTGTGCACTTCACCCTCCTGAAAACACATTAAGATATAAATATCTCTGTCGTATGGTAATGCAGAAAGACATGAGTGCAGTGCTGTGGAGGGCAGCGCGCTCCTCGGGTTAAACTAGATAAATCTGCAGTGTGCTGGAATTCTTCAGAAATCAATACGCTTTTTTGGTGCACAAAACATAGTTCTAATATTGATGACATTTTTAGTGTCCTAACCCGGCTGATCCTCCATCAAAAACAAGATATTTCGTCCAAAGCCTGCTAGTTCTCTTGCTATGGTCCGGACCAAATACGATGTTTATTTTTCGCCTACCACGTTTTTTAGACTTTGATTTGAAGAAAAATAGTGTATCCGGTAGGCGACTGACACAGAAGAGCATGCATGATCCCTGCTTACAGCTCGTATTCTCCAAAATGGCGCTACGCTGAACCAGAGGAGATGAACTGTTGAATTATTTCTTTTTTTTTCCATACAAAAATTTTCTTGCGGCTTTAGAATATTACGGTTGAACCACTGATGGCAGATGGAGACGTCAGACGACATCTTTCATACTTCTCTGCACTTTGACAGTCGTAATTGCTTGGCAGTCAATGGGACAGTCACAAGGATCCTGGTCTTCATCCAAAATATCTTTAATTGTGCTCAGAGGACCAGCAAAACTACAGCTTTGGAACGACATGGATGGTAATTAATGACAAAATGTGCATTTTGGGGCATAGTGACCCTTTAATATTGTATATATATATATATATAATATGTGTATATAATAGTGTGTGTGTGTGTGTGTGTGTGCGTAAAAAAAATTAGTTATTTTTATATTTTACATAAATAATAGCAAAACACATAAATTAACTAATGGTCACTAGATCTGCAGAAATGTCATAATTATATATGTTTAGATTTATATATATATATATATATATATATATATATATATATATATATATATATATATATATATATATATATATATATATTTTTTTTTTTTTTTTTTTTTTTTTGTCATCGTCAAACCAATGCTACAGAGAATTGTCATCCAGTGCTCAAATATGCATAATAATAGTCCTTCTGGAAGCAGTGTCCAAACTTCAATTGCCTGTTGTTGTCCTATAATCATTTTTTGTTCGCGAAAAAAATCCTGTCAGCAATGATAAAACATGATCCATTCATCAGCATTTCATACTTTCCGTCAGTCAAGAAAAAAAAAAAAACATCACAAATGTTATGCTGCACTGGCAACATAAAGTATACTGCTCAGCATTTATGCAAAGAGACACATCCGTGGAAAAATGAGGTTTTGAGGCAGGCTATTTTTCCTCGCACAGATGTAGAACTGCCCTTATGGTGTGCATGGCATGGTAAAGATTGAAATTCGAGTAACGGCATCTTGAACAAAATCACCATAAAACGGCAATTCACTGAACAAATCCGAAGTCTTGCTCAGCCTTAAGTCACGAAAAAACCCCATTCGCTAAAATTCAAGAGAGAGCTGCTAAGAGGTTCCCCAGGCATGAAGCTAAGTATTTATAAATATTTTTACTCTATTATACTGTACTTACGGAATAATCATTTTGTAACTTTCCGATATCTCTTTAGCGGCGAATAAATGCAGTCTTAAGAATTCCGGAATTAAAAGTTATCGTCTTGACACAGGCGTGAGATTTTAAAATGCGTGCAGCATTCATCTGCTTACTAATTTATTTATTTCACGAGGAACGGTAATCGTATATGGCAAATACGATCTGGCTGGTTTCCCAACGTGCATGGATCAGTCCGTGGGACAGCCGAGATTTATTGGGGTCTTTTTGTCTCTCAAAAGCTTTTCCACCGTGTCCTCTAAAGCGTCACAATGCCTGCTGTAAGTGGAAACCCCCGGTGGAGAAAAAGCATTTGCCAAACTGGGTCTTTGAGAGTAATTGTGGATCCCGTACCTCGGCTGTGGTAAGCTGGAAGAGCTCTTGCACCTGACAAACGATGCAGCCAGCATGACCTGGCAGACTGAATAGCGACAAGCATCCAGATGTGACTGTGGCAACAGGCTGACGCCCGTATCTTTTGATGCATGATAGAGAGGGATAGAATAGCGTGGTGCCACAGTTTGCCACTGACAGCACAGACGTATGTTTGCAAGAAAATAATAAAGCGGCGGCAAGCTGTAGTAACGTTTATCTGCGCACAAAAAAAGCATCGCTGTTTCTGTCAAAGCCGCTGGACATTATCACACAAAACACAAACACGGCTGTTGGATTTACAAATATGTGGTTATATCGATTCATATCCTCAAACACAGCTGTTGCGCATGGCTTCGTAAAACAGGCACTTTTGTAATGATCGGCGTCTAATAGCACAAATCTTGGCTTGCTTTTCTTCTCCGGCGTATTACAAAGAGAGAAAAAAATATATAACGTTAAAAGATTTATACATTGCTAATGGAACATTCGTGTTACTTAGAATGTTCTAAAATAACATTTCCATGCAAAAACGTGCAAAAAAAAAAAAAAAAAAAAAAAAAAATAGAAACGACTAAATGTTTTTAGAGCATATTTTCATTATCTGGTTTGGTGTGACATGACGGCTAGTGCATTATGAAAGAAATTTCATTTCAACCTTGAAAGTTTAGCTTTAAAGGTAAACTAATAAAACCCGCAGATAGGAGTCGAATATGGCAACAGAGTGACATTTGGTGGTGCAGGATAAAAGCGGCTCAGGTAATGTCTTTCACTGCGGAGGCATGTTGGAAAACTACATTAAAGAGCTTATTTATTAGCCGAAGCCTCTCTCCAATCCATGTTTTAGGGCTTGCGAGCTGTTCAGCGTGACATTTGATCAGAAAACACCCCGGTTTTCATTTTCACGCGTGCACTTACGGCGTGCAAAGGAAGTCAACAATCTGAAAACCAGTTCTGATATTATAATAGAAAAAACAGCGGGGGTTTCTGACTAAGTTCCAGTGTACATGAGGCAAAATGCGTGAAACTAACCGACTAATTCGTCGTTGCTTTTTGATACTGCACCCAAACATCTTTTGTCTAAGCGCCTCTTTTTTTTTTAGGAACTAAAAGGTAAATGGGGTTCAACTCGACAACGGTTGTGTTGCTGATGTCTATGCGATGCATCCGTAACGCAAATTATATCAGCGTTTTGTCCCGTAACGGTTCGCAATGTGTGCAAATTGGCTTACCGTAAAGTGTGATGAGGCAAATCCAGTTTCTGTGATATCACGGCCCGACTGTGCTCACAGCTGGAGAGGATTGAAAGTTTCTTTTTGAGCTCGAGCCGATATTGATGTAGCTTCTGCTGATGGTTTCTGAAAGCTAAAGTTCACGTGATCAAGACCCGTTTGTTGTTGACTCGATGGTTTGCTCATTGAACGATCGGAAAGTCATTTTTGCTATGTGCATTTACTGTAAAAATGTAAAAACTCGTGCTTTACAAGAAAGTGCTTTCAGACTTCGTACTTTAAAACGTCGTTCTTAATCCACTGTTAATTGGAAATGAATTGAGGGAAAATTGTTCTTTAAAGTTCTGCATTAAATTAGAGATGCTGACCTCAAAATCTTTTGAGTTCAAAAGGTCAGATATACTTGTTTCCGTTGAATTTCATAACGCTCTGAACATATCAAATCATCGTGGAGATCATCATCAGGTCCTGTTCGTGTAGCTTCAGTACTACTGTCAGTAAACCGACAGAAAGACATATATTAATACAAGAAAGATGAAATTACTGTATTTTTTTTTTAATTATTACTCCACACATCCATTTGAACTCATTCTTTTGGGTGGTTTAATTCTATATTTAGCTAACGTATATCCCGAAATGGAAATTGATATTGGAGTAGCTCATAATTGAGCATTGCAATAAAGATCTTGTATAGATTAATGGGTTAATTATGTCATTAAATGATAATCTAAAAAGGTCAATATGAATTTGCACTGTATTATATCAGCCGGGCCCTTGATTGCCTGCCTCACTTTGTTAAGACCTATTGGGAAGGCCCGTGAAAAGAATAGGTTCAGTATTTAAAGGCAGGGGACATCACTTCCTCTGCTTTAGGGGCTTAAATAAATGAAAAGCCACCAGGTCAAGCCAACATAGACTCTTCACACGAACCGAAGTAATTTTAGGCTTCTGCATAAACACAGAAATTAACTCTGTCCTCAGACAGTGACCCTAATTACCCTTTAGGTTGTCTTCGGTATATAAAAAATACACAAGTAGAACACTGTAAATGGATCTACTTGTGTCGGCACTGGTATGTTTAACTACCAGCTATTTTTATGCATTTTTTTTTATCATCACTTCAAGATCAGTGTTGGGGAATCTGCTTCGTCTGAGCCTATCATTCTAGTGTTAAAGTATAAATTATACTAAGCTAGAATATGTTCCGAGAACGTTTTCTGTTATTCCGGTATTTCATATTTTTCATTAATTTATATTTTACTCAGGGGTATTAACTACATAGGACTTATTATAGTTAATTATAATGATAAATTATAATTTAATGACATATGAATAATGCTAAAAATAAAAAAAGAATAGTGGGATACTACTACAATCACCAAGGTTTCATTAAATCATTTTAAATAAAAAATGTGTGTAAATAAAATGTAAATAATGTGAGTTAATTTCCACTGCTAAAACTAATTCCTGCAACTACTTGTAAATGTATTAACAACCACCGTTACTTAATGAACAAATTAAGGGACTACTGCTTCTTTCTCTCTCTCTCTCTCGCTCTCTCTCTCCGTTCTGGAGCAGCTCCACCTCATCTGTCCTCTAAGATGAAAACGAGTTATTATCATATTATGTCTAACATTAAACTAGCATCCAGAGTATTGTCTGGATGCACGCTCGTCATACATCGGCGGTGGTTACTTGCATTAATATGCAATCTCCGTGCTCCGATCACGCAGATCTGATCCTCAGGTTTACATCAAAATATTTATTTTTACAGAAAATATTTAGTGCTTTAAATTTTTACCGATATAGCTGATGGATGATTGCCAATTATCGATAAAATGTATCACGTTTCGATACATTTTTCCGTGCATATACTCTATATTGATAGTTCAAATGCTGCAATTGTCTGGAAACACATTTTGTTGAGAAAAGGGGCTTTAACGCAAATAAATCGTGTCACATGACAGAATTAACCAGGAAGTCTGTGTTCATAGTGTTGCTAGCGTCAAAGTACCGTTTCTCTGTTGACTACTTCAAAAGATCATATTCATACTATTGTATCATGTGAATCCTCACGTTCTGATGCTTATGCTGCTTTTTGCTGGTATAAAATTATAATTTTTTTTTAGCTGTTTTTAATGGGTCACAGCCCATCAATTCAAATGTAATTGTAATTTAACATAATCTTGTCAGTTAATAATGGATTAATGATCATAGGTTGGAATGGAGTGGTTGTGAGTTAGGAAAATTTAAATAACTGAAATTAATATTCCTCTTCCTAATGCAGTCTAGTAAAAGTTTATCAGGGAAAAAAAAGTAATAATACGACTGCACCTGCTTGTGAATAGCTTTTTGCTTGATGATGAAGCATCTGCGTCCTGCTCGTTTCTGCTATTGTGATAACGTGAGGTTTAAAAATTATAATAAGACTTAATAAAACAAGACTTTTAAAAGTGGGAGGGGCAAATTATAAGCCAGTTTTTACATTCAAAACATTCAAAATCACACTTTAATAAGGTTTTTTTTTCTAAGAATGCTTCCTCTCCGCATTTTCGTATCACATATGAAGAATGCTAAAATTATTATTTTGATTAAACAAGATAGAAAAACTAAAGTTATAGGAACATCCTAGCTGATTATTGATGTTGGAAAACAGCTAGATGATAGTCCGTTTAATGACTGGAAGAATGTTTTTAGCTAACTTTATTAAAGATCACATAACTTTCAACAAGTTCTGAAATTGCAACTGGAAGAAGTCTATTTAGAAGTTTGAAATTGTTAGCTATTTACTTATTTTGGATTTATATTATATTAGCATCACCACAAATAAAGAAGAAGAGAACAAATAAATACATATAAATTCCAGGGCAGGGAACGAATCATCCAATTGAACCAATTCACTAAAATGAATCTGGCTTTCAAAAGCTTCACTTACTAAGACTCTGTCATGCTTTGGTTAAGTTAGTAGTGTCGCTACTTTTAGTTAATCACTCCCCAATGCTCTTGAAGATCCGACATGCCCACAATTGATTTAATAATTCAATTTCTCTCTCTTTTTTTCCTTGTCTTCTTTCTACATTGTCCGTGGGGAGGCCCTGCTCATGTAATGCACTTGAATGGACCAGTAATTATAAAACTAGGACATATAGCAATGGGAGATAATTAATATTACCAAGTCCCGGGGTGATTTTTTTTTTTTTTTTTGTGAAATTTAGGATTTGACAGAGGCTTTCAATTATGTCAACCCCACTGGGTACTTATATCCAGAATGTATTACGTCTATATTAGGTGCCTGCACATGACAAATGTGTGTTCAGACGGAGTTAGCATCGCAAGGGATGTGAACCTATGATGGTTTGTTAGCTTTAATGCATTACACGTGCCAACAAATAGCTGATTAAGTGTAAAATAAGCCTCCTCACTCACCATATGGACGCAAAGATGTCAGTTTGATGGACAATATTGCAGAAGAGCAGCAGATACGGAAATCTGCCTTCGCGCCAAAGCTCCTTTCCTCTGGATGCATGACTATAAAAAAGAAGCAAAACGTCATTGAAAATGGGCTGCCGAGTTAAAAAGAAAACCTTGTGCCTTTAAAGAATGAACGTTACAGTGAATTTTCATCTGATCCCTAGGATAGGAAACCATCTTTTTTATGTTAACTTTTACTAAAGCCAGTTTAGCATCGAGACGAGACCAGAGATCACGGCTATGGCTCTTTTGAAGGGTGACTGCACATACAGCTCAGACCGAGATGAAATTAAATGACTCACCTCTGGAACCTTGAAAGTGTCTTAAGCCTTGAGCTTTCGCTATGAAGACACTAGCTATGCTAATTCAGCTTACTTCACACTGTTTTGGTCGAGAGTAACATGACTTGGTTTTATAGAATTTATTATGCAGTATAAAATTTAAAAAATGAAAAAAATATCAATTTGGTAGAGATGCACCAATGCATTGGCCAATAATGGGCACCTGCATTTGTTTGAAAACAGCCGATGATCAGGGTCAATTATTTCCTGTCAATCAAAAGCCTGTCAGACAGCAACTTGCATGAAAAAAATTAAATTCTTGCATTGAATTTAGCGCTGTCCATGCTAAACGTGATTCTATTTGACCCCGTAAACCACCCTTAGTGCAAGCCGGGGTTGCCAGATCCACAGCTTTCCCTTTACCAAACATTATTTATAATGTGCCTCCAATCAAATGATCGCAAACAGCTTTGCACTTTGTTAGTTCTGATAAGAAAAAGTCCCATATTTCTACATTTTAATCATAAAATTCGAACAATAAACGTCATTTTGATGCTCGTAGAAGTGGCGTGAGACTACTGTGACTGCTTCGGTTTCAGTTCAGCCTCGGCCAATTTTTGAGCTCAATTTATTATTACCAGATTTTATATAAAAGAACTCGTATTCCATTAGAGATTTAGATACTTGATTCTTTTGGATTCTGAGCTGTTTGAAATCGAACTAGTAGTGCTTTTACATTTATGGATGCATTTCTCTGAAAAGATTCGGCAGCCATTATGCAAAAAAAAACCTCCACCGTACCTCAACCCAGAATGCTCTTTAATGCCCATCCATCCAGAGAGAACTGCTGCTTTAATCATTTGCTTTTTTTTCCTTACAGAACGATTCACCGGATATCTTACTGGGCATAAAATAAGCTGTTTCACTCAACGGATCGACATCAGCAACCTTTGTTCTTCCAGTTCCAGACAACCAAAAAAAAGTAGGTCGCTGCAAGAAATGGAAAGAGCTCTGTCTTCGTGACCCTGGTCCGACACTAGCCGACCTTGTTCGGCACCTGCTTTGTTTACTTGCAGCTAAAATAAATGCAACAAATAAAAATGTTCGTGGGAGATGTTTTACACCAGAGGTACCGATGAGACAAATTGTCTCACAAGGGCAAAAAAGTGGAATAAGGGATCATTAAAAGGAATATTCTCTGAAAATGACTTTTTGTTTCTCAGAATAAATAAAATCCCGGATAAAGTCACAATAAAGCACAGATTTGTAGTCGCATGCCCCAAAAATGACAGAGTAATCATTTTTTGGGGCGAATCAGAATCCCTTATAAAACCTTTTTATCTGTTTTTGCTCTTTGTTAATCACTGTATAGAGCTTATGATTAAAGGAGCCCAGCATAAAACATATTGTTCTAAATTTAGCCAGCAAAATGTCTAAGTAAAAACATATTGAACGTTTCTCACAAACGAGCAGTAACTTTCCAGTAAACGAAGATAATTAAAGCACTGTGGGCCGGCACAAAAACTTTGTTTATGTTGCTATATTTCAGCATATGGCAGTTTTAATTTGTCCATTTATCTTACTACTCTAATTATTATTTATGCTCATTTGAGAAAAGGCTAATCTTCTAAAAAGGCGGGATTTATCTTCTTTAGACTTCCCACCGCTCCTTATATGAACACAGGCAACTGTAAATGAATTTATGCATCTGACAAAGAGCATTAAAACTGATTTATGGCTATAGACGAGTGAACAAGTTAGAGAGAAATAGCGATTAACTGTACTCAATTAGGGCAAAGTATTTTACTGTACTTACTGGTCATGCTTGCAGGTCTCGGGGCAGACAAGAAACCAACAAAAACTTATTAAAGTCAGCTTGAAATTAATATTGACGCTCTCTGCTGTCTTAACCCATGTTCCTGTGTTTATTTTGCAAAAAAACACGATTTGTGCATTGCCTAAAAATGTGTAAATTGCAGATTTTTGAATATTGAATTGCGTGTTTTCATTGTTACCTTACTGAATCAAAGCATGCAAATACAGTAGCATTACACAAAAAATGGAGCTATATCTGCGGATGCAATTCTTGCTTAGTGAATTTCAACGTGTATTTTAATATTTATTCTAGTGCAATATTGTACAAAAGTCGACTTGTTAAGTTAAGTGTATTGTTTTTTCGCATTGACCTCCTTTCTAAACTCGGGCATAAAGCGCTTTCAAACCCACCTGAATATCCGGTTATGAGCAAAAACAGCGGGAAAAAAAGAGCAAGTAAGAGACGAACATGGAAAATCTACACAGGAGCGTTACAAATAAAAGAGACAAACTGTCTGAATTCACTATTTTATGAGAAGGATACAATAATAAACTACGCCGCGGTACTTTGACTCCATTGGGCTGTTAACTGTAGCAACTACGTCTTTGAGTCACCGAACTGAACTCAAGAATCGTATCACGAATATATAATCAAATATTTTGTTATAAAGGAATTTATAGAGTAAATTATTCAATGACTTACTTGAGAAATTGGATATCGGAGCGTTCAGATTCGAGCGTTCAATACAGAAATATTTCAAAGGTAAAAAAAAAAAAAAAATAAAAAATATATATATATATATATATATATATATATATATATATATATACACACACACACACACATATATATATATATATATATATATATATATATATATATATATATATATATATATATATATATATATATATATATATATATATGTGTGAATAAATGATGTCCTAATTTTCTTTTTTTTTATGTTTAGTTGAACTATTATTCTTAGTCTTGGAAGAACAAAAAGAGAAGTGAAACTAGTACTTATAAATTTCAGGATGTCTGCTAGCAACCGAAATCAGACACAACTTGTGTCAAGTGACAGAACTGTATCATTTCACGCAAGTTCATTTCTTTGGGGAACGTGTCCTTTATTGGGCTGAACAAGCCGAGAAATTATTATTATACATCCCATCCATCAAGACTGAAGTGATATATGAAATGATTCTTCTTCTTCTTTTCACCAGTTCCCCAAACTTGGTGAGACCGATGTAGCTTCAATAGCTTTGAGGATAATAATAAATTGCGATGCATGTATTTGTGAAAAAGAAATCCACATTAGTAACTATAGATAGATGAATCATTCTCGACCCTAAGGGCAGGCGGCGGAGTCTGAGGAGCTCTGTCACAGCGTTTCGTCACTCTTAGGCCGTGACTTCCTAATCTGATATTGTTCACTGTATTTTATGATACAGAAATACTTGACCCTTCGTCTGCTACATAAATCACGTTGCCTTAGGCAAGGTCTATCCTGCAGATTTTAGAAGTGCGTGTCCTAAAAAAGGACAAAAAATAGAAAACAATAACAAGGATTTGCTTACTTAAGGGAAACAGCAAAGGTTTCTTCCCAATCTGGATCACAGTATTCTTATTTAATGCACAGAAAGCCCTTTCTTTCTCTGTCACTGTCTGTCTACATATGCACACGGTTAGATGTTAAATAAATCCCGCTGTATGTCTCAATGGCATTTAAATGCATAATTTTTGACATCTAATTTTCCACTCCTATGTCTTTAAAGCAAACTCCTCCCTATGCAGTGACACAACAATCCCGTGTGGCCATTCTTTAATCTTTTAATGCCCCCATGCTGTGAATTCTGATATGACACGAGGTGCAGGCGGTCCCAATCACACGGCGTTTGATGTGTGCACGAGCGCGCACGCACACACACACACACACACACACACACACACACATATGAATGCAATCAGATGGCATCAGTGTTAAGAATGAGGAGCGTTAGGTTGACTGATTAATTACTGTGTTTGTTAGATGCTGTATATTATTCAGTTGGCGGACACTCTGTCTGAATTAAACCTGTCATTTATTATGCATGAAAGATGGTGTCACTGATACTTTGATGTGTTTACCAGGTGTTGTGCTGGAATGCTAATGTTGGAATCATGTTGCTTGTCGTAAAGAATGGTGGTCAGATCAATGTCAGATGAAAAAATAAATAAATAAATAAATAAATATATATATATATATATATATATATATATATATATATATATATATATATATATATATATATATATATATATATATATATATATGTTATTACATAAAATATAATGTTTGCAATAACACACACACACACACACACACATATGCATCTCATAACATCTCTGTCTAACATTTCTGTTACATATATATACAGTATGAATGATAATTCACGAGTATGTTGCTGCTTAAGTACTTGAAGAGTGTTCTGCAGGATTTCCCGAATGCTCAAATTTAATGATAATGGGACTTTATCCTCCCTTGAGTCAATATTATGCGAAGAAGAGCAAGAGAAATACACACAATGGCGTGTTTTGTGTTTTAAACAGATCGAACTGTGGACACTGTGGTTGAGTCTGCGTTTCCTTTGGCATCAGGGTGTTGTAGTCTCTTACATTTGCATTCCCTCGGTACCTTGCATCAATACAAAAGGCTGCATGTTCCCTGCTGTAATTCAGAGGACACACACTGTGGTTTTAAAGTCGTATTTGTGTCATCCCTTAATAATCTTAGGAGTGTACATCTTTAAATATTTAAACGTCTGAGTTTAAACCGAGTTGCTCTGCAGCTTTTGGTGTTTGTTTTGCTTATTATTCATTAATTTTCTTTTTTTATTATTATTATTATTTGTCATAAACGACAATTCTTCATTGGCAAACGATCATTCTCCTAACGTTAGTATTGTTCTGCAAACACATCCAGCTATCTGTGACTCTCTCTCCAGTAATAAAAGACTAAGGACAGGTGTAATTATTGCACAGACGGGACATTTGCTTTAAAGTTTTAGTATGCCTCGCTGCCTAAAAATTACCTCTCCTCCTAAAAACAAACCTATCTGTCACTACAGACGTGTACTTGCAGACAAAGAGGTTTTAGTTGCTTTGCTTCTTCTAAAAATATCCTAAGGCTCCAGAAACCGTCACTTATTGCTCAGTGGAAAAGACATTTTTAAAATATGTTTTATTTAAATAAATGCATTTATTTATTTATATATATATATATATATATATATATATATATATATATATATATATATATATATATATATATATATATATATATATATATATATATATATATATATATATATATATATATATATATATATATATATATATGTTTATTTATTTAATTATTCGTTCGTTTGTTTATTCAATTGTTTGTTTGTTTCTCTGTTTATTTATTTATTTAAATCGTTTATTTATTTATTTATTTATTTAATTTAATTTGTACATAAATATAAATGGATATTTAATAATATTTATACTTTTCCTTACATATCATGTCAAATTTCAAGTAAAGTGAGTAGTTTTTAGTTTGACGATAATATGCTACTTGTTTTATTGTAATTGAAATAAGTCTAAATCAATTTAAACACAACACATATTGACATACTGTCTTTTTGTTAAGATTATTAAAATATGTTGTAGCATATATATAGTGAATTATTGAATTTTAGGAATCGTCAAATTCATTTCAGTTTTATGAGCTGACATTTATTACAATTGCATGTCTGCATCTGTAATAAAATAAAATAATGTAATAAAATAAAGCATTTATTTATTTACATTTTAGTTACATGTATTAAGCTATCTATTGAGTTAAGCCTGTTAAGTTCCTCTGCGTTGGAAACCAGACGCCCATTATTTCTGACTCATTATAGTCAGTATTTGTACTACATGCGCCATTAGGAAGCTGCCGGGACTCAAGCATAACTCTCAATAATGTTTTACTGTATAATTTCTAACACAAATGACCTAGGGCCCGCAGGTATCATCAGAAACATACTCTCCCAGTATGTGTTTTATCACTACTGTTAATTTTATGAGGGCAGTTAAGCAAAGTGGAGAAACGCCTGCCAGCTAGCATACTGCTACTCGCAGCACTTTAGCCGAAGACGAAACCTGAAGGGAAAGACAAAGATTGAGATTCAGAAAGAATTAGGTTTGTGCTGCTGTTATGAGACCCTGGGAGACTGATGATGCCAGGTTTCAAGTGCAACGGGGTTTCTTCTCATGCATTATAATGTTCTCTCTGTCTGTCTCTCTCACTCGCTCACAGAGAAGCTAGTGTCTGGTTTTGTGTGAGATGCATGTTTAAGTCCCCTGATGAGAGATGTTAACCCCTGTAAGCTGCTTGTGTCCACAATGCACGGTTCTCGGGTACTGGCGCGATAGTTTGGTTTAACGATTGTTGTGAAAGCTACTTTGAAACTGTAGCCTGTCGAGCTACAAGCTACTTAAAACCTAAAGTTCAACTACAGACAAGCTGCCTCTTAAAAAGCAGTTAGGAAACAAGCTAATAGACAATTGTAAAGCCACTTACAAGGAAAACTCATATTTATTGTATATTGAGATACAATAAAAAAATTAATTAATAAAAAAAAAAAAATATATATATATATATATATATATATATATATATATATATATATATATATATATATATATAATTTTATTATTAATTTATTTTTTATATACACACACACACACACACACACACACACACACATATATATATATATATATATATATATATATATATATATATATATATATATATATATATATATATATATATATATATATATATATATATATATATATATATATATATACATATATATACATACATATTTATTTATATATATATATATATTTTTTTTTTTTTATTAATTTATCTTTTTTTATTGTGTCTCAATATACAATAAATATGAGTTTTCCTTGTAAATATATATAAACAATGAAATATTATAATTTAAAACGTTCATTCGTTCATTCACTCATTCAATCTCCAGGCTATGAATATGCACTTTTTGGAGTTCATGACAATTTTATAAATATGTTGTTGAGGTATTATTTCTGTATTTGTATATATTTTAGGATATAATACAATAGATTAGAATATGCATATATATATATATATATATATATATATATATATATATATATATATATATATATATATATATATATATTATTATTACAGTTAAATTACGTTTTTGTTTTGGAAACCATTAATGCAGTCGAATATATATATATATATATATATATATATATATATATATATATATATATATATATATATATATATATATATATATATATATATATATATATTAAATCTGGAAACTTTCTCACAAGAACATATTGTAAACTAAGAATCACAATTTATCTTTATAGAAAGGCCCTAACCATTTTTAAATGATCTCAACAAACATTTTACATGATATCGTCTCTCCACGTTATATTTTTTGCCAAAGTTGAAATAAAACAAATATAATTTGATTTATAAAACTCCTTGTTGACCGCAATCCGCTTTTCTGATTTCACATGGATTCGTCTAGCAATTATTTAGCATCCATTTGTGACAACCTCGTATCTGGAAAAATGCACCCAATCTCAGTGAGAAAGCGCTGGGCAGCAGCTGACCTCAAACAATGCACTTTGGCCCAAACCGACCTCGGTTTACTCAAGTGTCTCTCCACCAATGGGAGCGCAGCAATTTGATGCACATAAACCGGCTCGTGGAACGCATCTCAATTTGCTCGTATTGATTCATTTCAAGCACTTCCATGTTGTTATGAGCATTTCAGTCAGTGACCCATGGAAATAGTGGTCAGAACACTGAATTATCCATTCAAATGTACTTAAATAAGATGATTTACGCTTAAATATGTAAAGCCGGTGTTCTGAATACTAATTATTTTGAAAATAGTTTGGTTCAGATTCAAGTGCATCATGGGGACAAACAGCTCACATGGACGCAGTATTCGACCATTAACACATCCCTACATGTTTGTTCCTCTAAATGTTTGGTGCGGATATGAAAACACATAATTAGTATTCTCAGTTTCTCGTTGAAAAGCGTAAAAAAAAGCTTTATCGCTTAATAAATGGGTGGCAAACCAGCTTGTTTTCCACTGAAACCATAACAATTACTCTTTTATTCAATATGAAAAATAAGATTTTTTTAACCCTCATAATGAATTCAAAATATATATAAAAATGTTGAATGTTACCCTTTTATTGCAGCATTTACCCCTTTTTTAATGAATATGTCTTTAAACTTTTAAATTACACAAGAACCACACACCCACCCACACACACACGCACTCACACACACAAACACACACACACACACAAATACACACACGCACACACACACACATGCACACACACAAACACACACACGCACGCACACACAAACACTCACACACGCACGCACACACACACACAAACACTCGCACACTCGCACACACACACGTACACACACACAAACACTCACTCACACGCACACACAAACACACGCACACACACACACACACACACACACAAACACTCACTCACACGCACACACAAACACACACACACACACAAACACACACACACACACAAACACACACACACACACACACACACAGACACACACACTCACACACACAAACACTCACACACGCACACACACACACTCTCACACACACACACAAACACTCACACACATACACACATTTATAACTCATGTTTGCTTAAAACAATACAGCTTATATGAAAATAACTTTATGAAATCTACATAAAAGATTTTTATTAAAACAACATAAATATTATG